>NC_136988.1:21708430-21816360 GCF_032717465.1 Coenobita brevimanus
TGAATTTTGAGTACATTTGGGGAAGTTTAATATCGCTCAGATGTACAGTCATCACGCCAGTAAAATAGTTTTTATTATCCCCAAATGCGATGATATGAGCCGCAAGTAGTTCAAGATTGGCACTACTTTTTATCCTTGGAGTCACCCTAGCTCCGGCAACCTGATATTATTTTAGAGCCATACCTGAGACCGAGTAATGTTCATTAAAAATATATTTGTAATACTATCTATCTATCTCTCTATAGCCCGACGCCCTAATCCCGCAAAGGGTGGCCGCAGACAAAACGCCCCCAAGTCGCTCTGTCACTTACCATTTGACTACCCTCCCCCTAAATCACCCCCCCTCCCTCATATACCTCTCAACTCCATCCCTCCACCTCATCCTCGGTCTACTCCTCCCTCTCCCTCCCTCCACCTCACCTACATACACTCTCTTAGTCAGTCTTTCATTCTCCATTCTCTTCAAATGTCCAAACCACCTCAGTGTATTTCTCCTAATCTTCTCAACCACAACCACATCCACCCCACAACGTTCCTTCACTTCTTCATCCGTTAGCCTGTCCCTCCACGTCACTCCACATGCTCCTCTCAGGTAACTAATTTCCACTGCTCTCACTTTTGACTTGTTCCCCTCTTGCAAGGTCCATGACTCGTTTCCATACGTCAGGGTGGGGATCACAATACTATCATGCAGTGACTTCTTAACTTCCATACCTCCCTATTTCCTGCTGTACCCTTTCACGCACTTCATCCCCCAAAGTTCCATCCTAACTCATCACACTACCCAAGTACTTTAATGCACTCACATTCTCCAAACACCATAACACCATAACTTTATTTTTGTTTACATTAACTTTCAGATTCCTCCTCCTTGCAACTCCCATTCATCTTCATTCAACAATACTGTATCATCAGCAAACAGCAACACCGGAAGCTTCCAAATCTCACCCTATTCATTAGAGCCACCCCTACATCCACTGTCCTATCTTGCACCTCCTTTACAACCCCATCCATGTATATATTAAACAGCCATTGAGACATCACACACCCCTGTTTCAGTCCCACATTGAGATCAAAGAACTCAGCTCACCATCCACTCGCACCGTAGCCCTAGCTCCCTCGTACATACTCTTCACAGCACTCAACGATTTCCCCTCCACTCCATATATTCTTAATACCTTCCACATACCTTGCCTATCTATTGTCATAAGCTTTTTCCAAGTCCATGAAGGCAGCATATACTTTCCTTCCCTTCGCTAGATACTTCTCCACTAAACATCTTAGAACAAACATCTGATCTACACACCCTTTTACCTTCCTAAATCCCCCTTGTTCTCCAACTAGCTCCTCTGTCATATGCCTATCCCTATCAATGAGTATGCTACCATATATTTTACCAGTCACACTAAGAAGGCAAATACCCCTATGGTTACTACACACTTCTCTCTCCCTTTTCCTTTGTATAAAGGAACAATTATACCTGATTTCCAGTCCTCTGGAACCCTTCCCTCTTCCCAAGCCTATCTACACAACTTCCATATCCACTCCACAACAATCTCACCCCCATACCTAAGCATTTCACCACACTCCATCAATTCCTGGGGCCTTTCCCAGCTTAATCTTCATCGCTTCCACTACTTCCGCCCTACTGATCTCTTCCTCCCTCCTCTCATCTCTTCTTCTCAGCCATTCCCCAACCACTTGTACTGCTCTCACTCTCTACATTCAACAAATCAAAGTGCTCCTTCCATCTCCTCAATTTCTCTCTTCACCAACTATCTATTATTCCTATCTTTCACTCCCCTACTATATCCCATTTCACACTCTTACTTTCTTTACCTCCTTCGAAAACAATTTCTTACTCTCCCTCCATTTCACACTCAGATTCCTTCCAAACTCTTCATCCACTTTCTTCTTACTCTCCTTCACCAGTCTCAACCTCCCTTCTCCTGCTCACATATACCTCTCTCTTCTCGCTCATGTTCTCCCCAACCTCTACTCGCTAACCATTCACTGTATACCTTCTTCTTTTGTTCCACAGCTCGTTTCACCTCATCATTCCACCATGCTGTCCCTTGCACACCCTTGCATCTCCTCACTCCATAAACCGCCTCACACGCTGCGCCTATCTCTTCTGTGACTATCTTACATACGTCTTCCACCCCTTCCATCTGCTCTAGCTCATACCTTCCCAATCTTTCTTTGCAGCTCCTTGGCCATCACTAAATGATGGTCCGAGACTCCATTCCCCCACCCTCTCCACACTCTTGCATCCAACACTTTTCTCATTCGCTCATCCACACACACGTAGTCTATCATTGCCTTTCGTTCAACTAGTTCAACATCCACCTCCTCATTACTCTCCATGTATACCGGTGGATCATCTTATGACGAAAGTAGGTGTTGGCTATTACCAACCCCTTACAAGCACAGCTGTCCACCAAAGCACTACCATTCCCATCTACTTCAGCTAGCACACCCCACTGACCAACCACCCCATCCACTCGTACATTCCCAACTTTGCCATTCATGTCTCCAATCAACAGCACTCTCTCGCTCCTCTCAAACTTCTCCATACATGCTTCTACTCTCGCCCAAAACTCATCTTTCACTCTTGCCACTCGATCCTCAGTCGGGGCATACATACAATCGCCCACGCTTGTATACCTACTTTCATCCTCACCCATACAATCCTTGCACCCACTGTTCCATACTGTCTTATATTCTCCTTCCACTTTTTGCTTATCTTCCTTCAGACATACTCCTTCTCTTGCCCTCTCATTCTCATTGACTCCCGCACATATACCTAAACCATATTCCCATTCCCTCACCCTTTCACCTTGCCATTTAGTATCAGTCAATCCACATATATCCACTTTTGCATCCTCAAGCACCTGAACAATCTCTCTCACTTCATCATTCAATCCTCTCACATTCCATGTTCCCACCCTAAGAATGTCCTTTGTCCGTTCCTTAGTCGTCCGGGTCTGAGGCGCTTTATTCGTGTTTTTAGTTAGTTCTTTTTACGGGGTGGGGCACTAACCCACCACCAACCCTTTTAGTCACCTCGTACGACAAGCAGGGATACTGGTGGAGTATTCTTGAAACCCCCCTACCCCCTTAGGGGTTGGGGGGTAGTGACTATTTGTAATACTACCAAAATAATTCTCTTTTAACGATTTAGTGGCTTTCTGAGTAATTTTACCTTGGTAAATATGAATAATGATATCAGACGAACCGATTTCTACTGACTATAATCTCATTTAAACTTGCTACTGATTTTTTTTTTCCTGAAGCCGAACTTCTTTATCCTTAGAAATGTTTTCTGACTTTTATATACACCTGGGAGTGTTTCCCAGCTAATTTAAGGCACATTTATGAAAGTACCATGTTTAGTGTTTTCCCACCCAGTTCTGTGATTTATAGGATCACTCAAGAGTATATAATATATTTCAGTTTATTCAAAAGAACACGAATATACTGTAAAAAATCATGTAATATTTTTCTTTCATGCTAAGTTATCACTACAAATGAAAATAAATACCACAAAGAACCGTCTTCCTAAGGTAAAAACCCAATCTCCATAAGACTTTAATGCAGTTTATTCAGTGTTCATTCGACCTTCAATTTCTTGTAAATGTCAAGCACTATATGTTTACGTAGATGAAAAATAGTTATATTTTTGGTTACCGGAAGTCAATATATATATATATATATATATATATATATATATATATATATATATATATATATATATATATATATATATATATATATATATAATTATTGCGAGTCAAAAGCTCATCAATATTCTTTCTCAAGAGTTATCACAGTTTTGAGAAATTATAGGTAAGGAAATGTGGCTTATGTTGTATCACAAATTTTCATTTGATTTTCAGTTTAACATTGAATCAGGAAGATCGATGAAAATTTAATATGCTACTCTTGAGATAAAACAGAAAACTGTTATTCAAAATTTGTCGCTTGTTTCGGTGACCACATCAATTGGAACTTCTTGTTCTTAAACCCCTGATTTTTTTTTTTTTTTTTTTACCTAAGATCGATATCCTATTGTTTCCTAAATGCGATTTTTTCACCCTCAGAAGTGTCTTCTGAGTTTTGGGAATAATTGGGTGTGTTTCACAACCAATTTTGGGTACATATGTGGAAGATTTTATTCAGCTATTTCTCCAAAAAATGTTTCTACAGCCATTACTCGTAAAATATTTTTCAACTACCCACAAAACGGATGCTATCAGCCGTGACTTGTTCAAAATTAGCTTTTCTTTTTACAAGTGAAAAAAGTCATAAATGACCCATATCCCTAATGTAAAAATGAAAACGTTCCAGACGACATTAATACAGTTTATTCAATGTTCCTTCAAGCTATATTTTTTTCAAGCCGTCATGCATTATATATCTACGGAGATGAATATAATTATATATCTAGGTATTACGATAGAGTTTATACCATTTTATAAATAAATTAGGTGAGAGTCAAGTTCTTATTAATATTCCTTTTTACGAGGAATCACAGTTTTAAAAGATTTTACATAAGTAAATGTGGCTTATGATGTAACACGAACTTTCATAATGTGCGTTTGTTTTTCTTTTCTTATATTCAGTCAGGAGGCTTGATATAATTTTGATGTATTGCGATAGAGATTCTTTCCTATAATTTTTTAGGATAGAGTCAAATTCTTATTAATATTCCTCTTAAGAACGAGGCATCCCAGTTTTGTGGGATTTTACCACGAACCTTCAGTTTTTTTTTTTCCCCTTTTTTGATATTCAGTCGGGAGGCTTGATGTAATTTTGATGTGCTACTACTTCAGATAAAAAAAAAAATACTTTCGAAGTTTCTCGCTCGTTTGAATGACTCCACATCAATAAAAATGTGTTCTTCATAAAACCTCTGATTCCAGCTCTCTTAACGTGTTAATCAATTTCTTTTTCTTTGTTTCCTAACCTTGATTTTTTTTCATCCTCAAAAGAGTGTTCTGGGTTTTGGGAATAATTGGGTGTGTTTCCTAATCAATTTTGAGTACATATATGAAAAGTGCTTATTTAGCGACTTCCTCCCAAAACACGTTTACACAGCCCTTACTACCGGAAAATAGTTTTCATCTACCAACAAAGCCCTAACTAGGCCACATTAGGCACTACTTTTTATATGTTTTGAGTCAGGCATGCTCTGTCAACTCTATTTTTTTTTTTTTTGACCCATCATGAACTAAGTGATATGCATTTACTTTTTTCTATTAATATAGAGTATATCTTAAATTCAATGCCTTAATATTTTTCCTTTACACCATTTATTGAGTTCACGGGTGATTTTACATATGTAAATATGGATAATGATATCACTTGAACCGTCATACTTGGATAGTTACATTTTAAATTTGAGCTGGAGGCTCAAAATGCCATTTAAAGCCTTTATATATATATATATATATATATATATATATATATATATATATATATATATATATATATATATATATATATATATATATATATATATATATATATATATATATATATATTTATATATATCCGTTACATCTCTTAATTTCCAAGTTGTTCTCACGTCTTTCTGTGCTTATACATCAAATTCCACCCTTATTTGCCTGTGAACCCCTTTCTTCCCACTATTGTCTCATGTTGATTTCAGAGATTTTCTTTCCTAAGCCGAACTTCTTCACCCTCAGAAATGTTTTCTGAATTTTATATACAACTGAGAGTATTTCCCAGCTAATGTAGGGCATATTTGTAGTGTCATATAGTGTTTTCCCACCCTGTTATGCGATTTTTAAGATAACTCAAGTATAATATTTTTCAGTTAAATCTGAATCGGACGCATTTCCCGTACCAAATCTTGTAACATTTTTCTTTTATTTTTACCACCACAAAAAGATTAATGCCACAAATAACCCTCTTCCTAACTTAAAAATCAAATCTCCAGGCGACATTTATACAGTTCATTGTGTTCCGTCGACCTTCATTTTTTGTAGCTGTCATGCACTATATGTCTATGTCGATGTGGAATAATGTTTTAAATTGTAAGTAGTTGTTTATTTGGGTATTGCAGTGTTGTTTATACTTTCTCGTATTAATTATTGCGAAAGACAAAAGCTAATCAATATTTCTTCTCACGACTTATCAGAGTTTTGGGAGATTTTACTTAAGGAAACATGTCGTGTTTTAACACGAACCTTCATATGATTTTTTTTTTTTTTAATATTCAGTCCGACAGCTCGATTCAAACAATGTGCTGCTACTGCAGATAAAACAGAAAACCGTTCTTATTCAAAATTTCTCGTTTTGTTCCGGTCACCACCACATCAATTGGAACTTCTTGTTCTTAAACACATCAGACGTGAGGTAATTTTACGTGTTAATCGATTTCATGTTGTTTCCCAAATGTGTGTGTGTGTGTGTGTGTGTGTGTGTGTGTGTGTGTGTGTGTGTGTGTGTGTGTGTGTGTGTGTGTGTGTTTTAACCCTGAGATGTTTTTTCTGAGTTTCGGAAAGAATTGGGTGTTTCGCAAAAAATTTTGAGTACATTTGTGGAGGATGTATATTTCGCGATTTCTTCCAAAAATATAATACACAGCCGTGAGTCCAATAAAATATTTTTTTAACTCCCCCGAAAGAGGATGCTATCAGCCTTAACTAGGTTACAATCAGCCAAAGTTTTGACAAACAAAAAAAGTAACAACCCTCGTCCTATCGTAAAAATTAAAACACTCAAGACAACATTAATACAGTTTATTCAGTGTTCCTTCAACTTTTTTTTTCTGAAGTTGTCATGCATTATATGTCTACGATGATGATTAAAATTATAAATTATTAATTATATATCTCACTATTGCGATAGGTGAGAGTTTTGAGAGATTTCACCTAAGAAAATGTGGCTTATGCTTTAACACGAACCTTCATAATGTGGATTTTTTTTTTTTTATTATGTCAGAAGGCTCGATGTGATTATATAGTGGTTCTACTACATATAGGGAAGAATATTCATGAAAGTTTCTCGTTAATTTCGGTGACCCCATCAACTGAAACTTGTTCATAAACCTTCGGAGTCCAGCTCTCTTTACGTGTCAATCGATTTCTCTTTATATGTTTCCTAAAACTGATTTTTTCATCCTGAAAAAAGTGTTCTGGGTTTTGGAAATAATTGGGTGTGTTTCCCAATTAATTTTAAGTACATTTGTGGAAGTTGAATATTTAGCGTTTCTCCCAAAAACATTTATACAGCCATCACTCTAGTAGAATAGTTTTTATCTACCCCCAGAGCGGAATTGGCACTACTTTTTATCCTTGGAGCTACGCTTGCTCCGGCAACTTTTTTTTTTTTTTTTTTTTTTTTTTAACCAATAAAACTCCGTATCTGTGGAAGCAAGTAATGTCAATATTTGTATATCTCAATTCGACTATGCATTTAATTTTTCTTAATAATATATATCTAATATTCGGTACCTAAATAATTTTCTCTTAACGATTTATTGACTTTCCGAGTGACTTTACCTTGGTATATATGGATAATGATATCCCTCGAACCGTGAGACTGGGAAAACATTCAATTTTATAAATTTGGTCAGGGGGTTCAACATGCCACTTTACAGCACTGTTTATTCACATAAAAATAATATCCGTTATATCTCTCAGTTTCCAAGTTGTTTTCACGTCTCTTTAACCTTAAACATATCAACTTCCACCTTTCTTTACCTGTGAACCGATTTCTTCCTACTATTATCTTATTTAGATTTGTTACTCGAGCTAATTCACCCTCAGAAATGTTTCCTGAATTTTAGATACAACTGGGAGTGTTGCCCCGTTGATTTAGGGCACATTTGTGGATGTTGCATATTTTGTGTTATCCCACCCAGTTATGCGATTTTTAGGATCACGTAATTTCTTATGAAGAGGACGCATTTACTGTCCTGAAGTTATCACTACAAATTAAAATTAATGCAACAAGTGACCCGCTTCCTAACCTAATAATGAAATCTCCGGACGACGTTTATACATTTCATTCAGTGCTCCTTCGACCTTCATTTTTTGTAGTTGTCATGCACAATATGTCTACGCAGATGTGGAAAAATGTTTTAAATGGTAATTTGTTATATATACGGGTATTGCCATACTGTTTATACTTTCTCGTATTAATTATCACTATTTCCTCTCACGAGTTATCAGAGTTTTGAGAGACTTCACTTAATTAAATGTGGCTTATGTTCTAACACGAATTTTCATATGATTTTTTCTTATATTCAATCAGAACGCTCGATGCAGAATTAATGTGCTGCTACTGCAGATAAAACAGAAACCGTTCTTATTCAAATTTTCTAGTTTCATCCGGTGACCACCACATCAATTGGAACTTGTCACTCTTAAACACCTCAGAAGTGAGCTCATTTTAGGTGTGAATCGATATCTTGTTTCCTATGTGTGTGTGTGTGTGTGTGTGTGTGTGTGTGTGTGTGTGTGTGTGTGTGTGTGTGTGTGTGTGTGTGACCTGCGTTTTAGAAAGAATTGGGTGTGTTTCACAACCAATTTTGAGCACATTTGTTATAGATGTAGAGTAGCTCCCAAAAGTATCTTTAAAAATAGTACTATTCATTCTGACACAATGGACGATGTATCTGACACGTGTTGCGTGAAGCGGCAACAAAATTGGTAGACCTGCATGCTGGGGAGTGGTTGCCATACACCTGCATATGCCCTGGGATTGTATAAACCGTTTTCTGACATAATACTAATCACTTTGTCATATGCAGATATATTTGATGTTATTATGGTGACAACTAGTTCGTTTTAACATAGACACGGCTACTCTTTCTGTGGTTCATATGTAATGCTTTCACGAGTGCCAGCACAAGGTTATCAGCAATCTAGATAAATAGTATACAAGCTTTCCCAGAACTGAAATATTTTGAGGAAGTGTTTATATAATATGTGATTATGACTGGGAGACATATGACACCCAGTGTAATGTGAATGGCACAAAAATATTAGACAAGTAGAAGTAAACGAAATGTAAAGACAGTAAATTAACTTATCTGAAACTATTCCCAAGAGCAGCGTATAAACTCATTTATCACTGATACACCAGCCGTATTGTGGAGGTGACATGCGAGATTCATTCTTATGTTGGACATTATATGTAAAATAAATACAAGTTAAGGTTAAACACACTTTGAAGGGCTCCTTTTATTTATTTAATAACAACTGTATCCACCTCCTGCATCCAGACCTCTGTTCAATCGACGCGACACCCACTATGAAGCTGTGCCATTCACGTAACGAAACACCACACCTCAATACCTTCCGACACTGAGATATTGCCACATTCGGGTAGTATGTTAAAATAATGGTGTTAAAACTGTCCGACATGCAGACTCTATAGGCTATTATTAACCTCTGCAGTTAATCTATTTGTAGTTGTGATAACGAAAGAATTGTGATGGGTATTTTTCTCATGCTGTTTAATAATCTGAGTTTCACTTATATTCATGGGGGGGTTGGGTGACAATGGTGGCGTGCGTAGCTCAAGACCGTGAGGTAGTGAGTTCGTGCCCGACCTGAGTAGCTACTTAGCTGAATGTTAGCGCTCTCATCACCTTATGAGGGCCATATGGTCTAATATGGGCTTAGCTCGGAGAATTCATTCCTTCACTTATATTCGAATATGACAAAGCCCATCAGAGTCAGTTTTCGAAAATGGCAACTCTGCCCGTCGCAGTTGCTATGTTTCCCAAGATACATTTATCACAGTATAATGTGTGTAATGGTTGAACTGTTACCATTTACAAGTCGATGGATGTTTGCAGTCACATAGTGGCATTGATGTGTTTATTAGCAGTACCACCCACGATACCTAATCATGCGTACCAACTCCACCGAGACAAGTGGCCGGGAATAATGTTTCATTCTGTTCATTCTCCCATTCTTCGCACCACACTTTAAAGATACTTCTGGGAGCTACTGTCCATATAGCGATTTCTCCCAAAAATATGTTTATATAGAGATCACTCCAAAAAATATATTTTTGAACTACCCCCAAAAGAGGATGCTATCAATCGTAACTAGTCTACATTTAGCACTAAGTTTTACAAATGAAAAAAGTCACAAAAGACCCTGTTCCTAACGTAAAAATTAAAACCCTCCAGACTACATTAATACAGTTTATTCAGTGGTCCTGAAATTTTTATTTTGCAGCTGTCATGCATTACATATCTACGGAGGTGTAGAATAAAATTATATATGGTAATTAATTATATATTTCGGTGTTGTGATATAGTTTATACCTTCTCACAAATATTTGAGTCAAATGTTCATTAATCTTCCTTATTAAGCGGTATCACAGTTTTGAGAGGAAATGTGGCTTATGGTGTAACACGAACCTTCATAATGTGCATTTTTATTTTTTATATTCAGTAAGTAGGCTTGATGTAATTTCGATGTACTACTACTTGAGGTAGTAGAAGGTAAGTTATCTTCACTCTCCCCACAAACGCCACCCTTCTTTAGCTATGAATCGATTTCTCCTGACTGTTCTCATTTACTGATTTTTTTTTTTTCCTGAACTTCTCCTTCAGAAATGTTTTCTAAATTTTAGATACAATTGGGAGTGTTTCCACCTAATTTCTGGTACATTTTTTAAAAGTTGCATATTTAGTGTTTTTTCACCCAATTATGCGTTTTTAGGATTATTTAAGTATAATAGTTTTTTTTAATTCCGAAGCGGACGCATTTATCATACCAAAACTTGTATTTTTTGTTTTGTTTTATCCTCGTTACCCCTAGAAAAGATAATAAATACCACAAATGACCCTCTTCCTAACGTAAAAATCCAATCTCCAGACGACATTAATACAGTTCATTCAGTGTTCCTTCGACATTAATTTTTTTTTTTTTAGCTGTCATGCCCTATACATATAGGGCATGGAGTAAAGTTTTAAATGGTAATTATATATTTTGGTATTGCTATAATTTTTGTATTTTTTCGCATTAATTATTGCGAGAGTCAAAAGCTCATCAATATTCATTCTCACAAGTTTACGGCCGAAATATTTAAATATGTTTTGAGGGATATTACCGAAGGAAATGTAGCTGGTTTTAACACAAACTTTCATATGATTTTTTCTTTACATTCAATCAGGTTGCTCGATGCTAATTTAAAGTGCAACTGAGATAATTATTCTTATTCAAAAATTTCCTCTTGTTTCGGTGACCACCACATCAATTGAAACTTCTTGTTATTAAACACCACAGATATGAGCTCTTTTTACGTGTGAATCGATATTATTTATCATATTTTTTTTTCTTTCAATCTTAGAAGTGTCATCTTTCTGGTAATAGTTGGGTGTGTTTCACAACCAAGTTTGGGTTCATTTGTTTAATGTTTATACAGCCATCACTCGTAAAATTTATTTTGAAATACCCCAAAATGAATGCTATCATCCGTATCTAGTTCACAATTAGGCCTACTTTATACAAATGAAAAAAGTAACAAATGATCCCTCTTCCTAAAGTAAAAATTAAAACATTCGAAATGATAACCCTAATAGGTAATCTTTATTTTCTTACATATTAGGTAACGTTGGGTCTGACGGACCCCACGAAAAAAAAAAAAAATCCGTTTGAGATATTTCAAAATGATTTAATACACAAATAATTCAACCCCTTATCTTTAAATAGGACCAGAAAAAATAGTTTAATTGAAAAAATATATATATTTTTAAAGTTTATACAAAAATGATTAAATTTTAGGTATGCAAATTTTATAATTGAATATTGCAAAATTGAAAAGTTATATCAAGATTCCTTGGATGACCTGCAGTAGACCGATGTTGGGACCCCATCATCCCTATGAAGAGCATCACTATGAAGAGCATCACGGACAGATCTGTAGACATGCTCATATTTTTAAAAATCAAATTTCGGGGACTGGGGTTTCTGAGACCCCACATTACCTATCTAGGGTAGTTTATTCGGTGTTCCTTTATTTTTTTGAAGCTGTCATGCATTATATGTCTACTGGGATGAGGACAAATTATAATTGGTAATCAATTATATATCAGTATTGCGATAGAGTTTATACCTTCATATAAATTGTTAGTGAAAAGCAAAAGATCATTAATATTCCTTCTTAGGAGGTATCACAGTTTTGAGAGGTTTTACCTAAGGAAATGTGGTTGATGGTGTAACATGACCCTTCATAATGTGCATTTTTTTCTTTTATATTCAGTCAGGAGGCTTGATGTAATATTGAAGTGCATCTAAGTCAGAGAACAACAAATCATTCGAAGTTTCTCGCTTGTTTCTGTGACCCCCACATCAACTGAATCTTATTGTTCATGTACAGCTCCGTTCAGATATTCGTACTACACCCAAAGTGGAAAGCGCTAGTCTCGGCCCCTCCTTCCCAGACGATAGGTTACAGTTTCGAACCTCCAACGAGCAATCAGAATTTAGCTTGTATCAAAGCAGTGTCATTCGCTCACCGACTGTTAAACGAATGAGAATTTTATTTGTATCAGTCAGTCTTACTGCTGATTAAATGATGAAATTGTTTATTTTCGCATGCCTTAAAAAATATAATACGGTACTAATAGCAGAAATGCACAGAATATAAGAAGTTCGGCTATGAATCAGTGTGATTAGGCGAGCTAGTGAGTTATCACATGTCTTAATACCTGGACACGGGCATTATTTCTGCTAACCATCTTAGCTCAGTATCTATGACCTGTTCTACAGCTTCAACGAAAATCCAAGCAGCTAAAAATAATTTGTATGCAGTCAAGATATTCAAACATTTAAGAAATATCAGAAGTGTTAAAAATCATATTCATACTCAAAACCAGATGAAGACGATTGGAGTCTAAAGAATAATGGAAATGATAAGTTTTATGATGAAGTAGCATACTGTTGTTTCCCCGTCAGTCTCTCTCTCCACACACACACACCACTGTTCATCTGAATTCTCTGCTTCCATCTCTCCCCCATTATGACTGAAGCGAGGCACCAGTCTTGCCCCATCCTCCCACCCACTCTGCAATGCAACTGTCTTTCTTGTTTACTTTATTTTTTGGAATGTCAGCATGTCTTCTTCTAATGCAGAGTGCCCCATTATGTCAAACACAGTGTCCAGGGATCTCAATGGAATAGATATTTGTGTGTTTACGTTTCATTGGAAGGAACTGACAGGGTTTTGATTTATGACGGTCACATACAAATCAGTCCTAGTCATTCTAAGAACGAGACTTCAGTTCCCATCTCTTGATGTATAGCTGTTGTTGTTGTTGTTGTGTAACCCTGGTCTGTCTGGCCAAGCAGAGCCATGAACCACAGTCAAGCAATCGCCTCTGCAGGGCTGTCCCGTGTAGTGATGGGGTGAAAACAGGATATCTGGCCTTAAGCTGCATTTAGTCTTGCTACGCCACTAGCAGTAGTTTGTTTAGTACAACAGTTGCCCTTGTGACAATATTTTGATATATAATTTATTTAAACAAGTATGCATACTCGTAATGTTATTCCAAACTAGATTTTCGGCATTGATTTTTATTAGCGCCATATTTACTAATAGCGAATACTTTCATACACTGAGGTGTTTGGCCATGTGGATGGAGGGTGAAAGACTGACGAAGAGAGTGTATGTGAGTGAGGTGAAAGGGGGGAGAGGAAGGGGGAGGCCGAGGATGAGATGGAGGGATGGGGTGGAGATGTATATGAGAGAGGGGGATGTGAGTTGGGAGCAGGGCAGTGAAATGGCGAGGGACAGGGTGACGTGGAGGCGATTTGTTTGTGGCCACCCTGAAAGGGATTGAGGCTTCTGGCAATAGATAGAATTGAATACGTGCACGTTAGAAAGGACGGGAGCCCCTCGAAGAACCACCCAGGCTGAAGATTCTGATATTGTCGCGGCAGCAGAGCCAACTCCCCTTACGAACGCGGTGGCCATAAGGGACGGTCTTCAGTTAGATGTGTCTGCGCTGACTCAGGCGATGGCTGCATGGCGCTGGTATACACCATAGAATTCCAGCAATGAAGGAACTCCTGGCACAACAACACAGAGAGGGGAGGTTAGCCTTTGTTCAACGCTACTTCCAGGAGAACCTAGACTTTTGGTCGCGAGTCATCTTCACGGATATGTTGCTCCTTCACCTCGCATGGGAGGGTCCACTGCTGGAGGAGAAACAACACCAGGTATATATTACCGTTTTTATTGCTAATAAAATTCCGTACTTTTATTGCCCCCCTCCAGGCTCTTCGTTGCAGTCATCTGTTTTCTATCACTCTGTTACAATGATTAACCGATATTCAGACTTTTACGTATGGAATGGGTTAATACTGAAGCTGTCTTCCGCAGTCTGCATACCCGTCCATCCTTGATTTCCAGTCTTTTAAAGGCAATATGACCAGGCATCTAAAATAATCAGGATCCCTTATTTTGGTCTTATTCTGTTCATATTGTCCTGGAAAAAGATATTTCTTCTACTCTTTGCCTCTGTTTTCTTTGTATACATTGCCAAGAAAAAACTGTGATCAGTACTAAATAATATAAGGTTAGGGGGACATGTCATCACCTAGTATTCTGTCTCATGGCTGCAGTAATAAAAAAAAAAAAGTAAACATATATTTAACATGCAGATACAAGAGGGTCAACATTTGTGATGAGGCACGATCGGGTCACGTTACCTGTAACATCTGCAGATACCTGACTCTACATGGCCTGGGTGACTTGTCCAGCAACGTGGGGGGTTATACTGCTGACCAGTATGTCCATATCCTGGAGGAACGTTTCCTGCCAACTTGACGCGCAAAGGGTTTTCCGTTCCCAGATGGACCTATTGTTTTCATGCATGACCGGTGCCCCATCCACACAGCACGTGTAGTACAGCAGTGGTTTCAGAGATAAGACACTTCAGCTCTTAGTCTGGCTCGCCAAAGGGGCCGATCTAAATGTAATAGAACACGTTTGGGCTGAAATGGTTAATACCTGGCAGCCAGGACTGACGAGAGGACAAGAAATGAACTCCTCAACCACGTAAACGCCCAGTGGGAACTTTTGCCGGCGCAACGTGACAATCCGTGGCCTTGTAAGTTCCATGCCTGACAGGTTGCAAAGCAGTGATTGAGAAAGAGGAAAGTTGGACCCGATATTGATGTGAAAAGTTAGGCAACTGTTATCATTATATTAAGGATATGTATATATAGATAGATATAATAGATACAATAGAAAGATCTATATAATAGAGATACAATAGAAAGATCGATATAATAGAGATCCAATAGATAGATATAGTAGATAGATAAAGATAGAAATAGAGATAGAGAGATAGATATTAGAAAAATAGATATAGTACAGATAGATATAATAGACAGATGTAGATAGATAGGTATAATATACATAGACAGCTATGGATATAATATAGATAGATATAGATACAATACATATATATATATATATATATATATATATATATATATATATATATATATATATATATATATATATATATATATATTATCAGCCGTTTGAGTGTCCACTGCAGGATCGGCCTATCCCTACCGAAGTAGGGACGATGGAGCTAATGTATCTCTACCAAGTGGCTTAGGCTGTCTGGTAGAGATTATATGTAGGGTGAGAAGTACTTGTAAGTGTAATTGTAGTGTTGTAGTGGCTTTGGATGTGTGTATAGCCTGTAAACCAAGTGTAATCGGCCCGCGCAAGCCGTCTGGGTGCAAGAATACTTTAGTATGTGACACGGTTCAACCGAAGCACCCATTGTGTCCGCCAATGCAGTACGTGGCCAGAAGAACGCTCCCAAAGATTATTACCCTGGCGGGGCCCTAACCCTCGTTCTTCAGTGTACGAAAATGGACACTTTACCACTGTACTACAGAGGCTCATATATATATATATATATATATATATATATATATATATATATATATATATATATATATATAGACTAAAAAAAACAAAAATGAAATTGTCTATTTTTGTGTGAAAACATCTATAATTATCCTTATATATTTTCCACCGCCTACGCGAGGCAAGATCACTCACGCGTATTAAACATAATGTGTTCCTTGGCCTTCCCACACAAACAGGACGGACGAAGTAAACTATTTCAGTGTCTTTACCTCCACATGCGACTTGTTAATGCGTCGGTGGTGATGGTCGGTGGTCGCGGCGGCGGCGGAGGTGGTGGATTGTGGGTGTTAGTGGGTGGCGGCGGTGGTGGTGGGTGGTGGTAGGTGGCGGAGACGGTCGTGATGGTGGCTGTTGTTGTTATTGTTATTGTTCTTGTGTGTGTGTGTGTGTGTGTGTGTGTGTGTGTGCGTGTGAGTATGTGTGCGTGTGTGTGTTTCAGTGGGAGAATAGTCAGCTCACAAATCACATTGATTCATATCAGAATTCTTCCTTTTCCTCTATTTGTGTATTGTAACTTGTTATTTGTATACATATTTTCATCACAACCGAAATTTGTTCACGTATTTCCTTCCTTAATAGGTAATCATACTTGCCAATATCTATATAAATATCCGTTTCATCTCAAATTTCGCATAGGTTGTGCGACCGAAACTGTTCCGGTACTTGCTGCTCTGTCTGTGGTGGCGAGAGGTTCGGGACATGTCGCCCGGAAAGAGTGGACCGAGGCTTGAGCCTTCCACTTTGGGTATAGTACGAACTTCTGAACGGAGCTGTACCTTCAGATTGCAGCTCTCTTTACTTGTCAATCGATTTCTTGTTATATGTTTCCTAAGCGTGATTTTTTTTCACCCTCAAGAAAGTGTTCTGGGTTTTCAAAATTTTTGGGTGTGCTTCCCAATCAGTTTTGAGTATATTTGTGGATGTTGCATATTTAGCGATTTCACCCAAAAATACGTTTACACAGCCATCAGTCCAGGAAAATAGTTTTAATCTCCCCCTTATAGCTGAGGTTATGAGCCGTAACTAGCTCACAGTTGGCACTATTTTTTATCCTTGTGTCACGGCTGCTTCAGCAACTTTTTTTTTTTTTTCCAGACTCATCATAAACTATAAAACTGCAAATATGTGGAACTAAGTAATGTTCATAAATTGTATACCTCAGTACGGATATGCATTTACTTTTTCTAATAATATATATCTAATAATCAATACCTAAATAATTTTCTTTTACATGATTTATAGACTTTCCGAGTGATTTTACCTTGGTAAGGTTGGCTAATGATATTACACGAACCATCATACTGGCAAAATATTCCACTTTTTAAATTTGATCAGGAGGCTCTAGATGCCAATTTTAAAGCCCTATTTATATATATAAAAATAATATCCGTTACATCTCTTAATTTTCAAATTATTTTCACTTCTCCTTGGGCTTAAACTCCACAAATGCCACCCTTCTTTACCTATAAACCGATTCCTTTTGATTATTATCTCATTAAGACTTGTTACTGATTTTTTTTTTCCTGGGACGAACTTCTTCACCTCGAAAATGTTTGGAGTGTTTCCCATTTATTTATAACACACTTGTAAAAGTTGCATCTTTAGTGTTTTCGCACCCAGTTATGCAATTTTTATTATCTCTCGTCTTATAGTTTTCAATAACTTCTGACGCGGACGCATTTATCGTAACCTACCTTGTAACATTTTTTTTTTATTTTTTACCGTCGTTACCACCATAAAAGAAAATATATGCCACAAATGACCCTCTTCCTAAAGTAAAAATCCAATCTCCAGACGACATTAATACAGTTCATTCAGTGTCCCTTCGACATTAATTTTTTTTGTAGCTGTGATGCATTATATGTATACGCAGATGAAGAATAAAGTTTTAAATGGTAATTAGTTATATATTTGGGTATTGCAATACTATTTGTAGCTTCTCGTATTAGTGCGAGAGTCTAAAGCTCATAAGTATTCCTTATCACGAGGTAACAGAGTTTTGAGAGATTTTGCCTAAGGAAATGTGGCTAATGTTCTAACACAAACTTTCATATGATTTTTTTTCTTCTTTTTTACATTCAATCAGGACGCTAGATGCAAATTTAATGTGCTATTCCTGAGATAAAACAGAAAAGCCTTCGTATTCAAAATTTCCCACTTTTTTCGGTGACCACCACATCAATTGGATCTTCTTGTTATTAAACACCTCAGATGTGAGCTCTATTTACGTGTGAATCGATTTTATGTTTCCTATTTTTTTTTTTTTTCATCCTTTGAAGTGTCCTAGAAATTTTGGGAATAGTTGGGTGTGTTTCACAATCCATTTTGGGTACATTTATGGAATATGTATATTCATATCTCTAAATTTCCAAGTTGTTTTCACGTCTCTTTGGGCTTAAACCTATCAAATGCCAGCCCTTCTTTACCTGTAAATCGATTTCATCCTACGTGTTATCTCATTTAGTCTTGTTACTGATTTTTCTTCCGAGGTGGAATTTTCTTCACCCTTTAATGTTTTCTTACTTTTAGACACACTTGGGAATGTTTCCCCACTAAATTAGAGTATATTTGTGGAAGTGGCATATTTAGTGTTTTCGCCCTCAAGTATGGGTTTTTTTTAGGATCACTCCAACATAACTGTTTTGCATATTTCTAAAGCAATTGCTTTTACCGTAACAAAACTTGCAAATCACCATCTCGAGCTGAGCACATCGCTATTATTCTTTCCCTATTGCCATTTCTTACAGGCAAACGATGCATACAAACGGCTTCAACTACCACGTTTTTCACTCTACTGTAGCACTGAGATCTCCCATCATTACCACATTCACTTCACAAATGCTCCAAAACTCGGCAGACACTCATTGACATTACTGCAGAAAGCCTCCCTCTCTTCATCCCTTTTACTAAAAGACTCATATACACTTACAAATTCCGACAACCATGTCCACATTCCGATTTCACATTACTGCACTTCTGGCCTCACTGAAAAGGCCATTCCTTTTTCTCTTCTTTAATCAACACCTGACATCCTTCCAGTCACGCTTCCAAACTTAGATTCTCCTTTCCCTTTCATCTTTGTGTCACTCAACTTTCTTCTCACATTCCCCCAGCCTCCTCCCTTTTAGCCTCAATCGTACTACTTACACGGACATTCATAGACCCAATTTTCAGGGTTCGTGGAAAACTCAATCCCCCTTTACTTTCTATGCCCTGTCTCATTGTAGGAACTAAAAAAAATAATAAATAACAGAGGTGGTTCCTAATCCCGTCGCTCCGTCACTTTTAGTCGCTTTTCGACGCAGGAATACGATGATAGAATTCTGCCTAACACAATCTGGCCTCACAGTGGTAGTATCAACCCATAGAGTGGGCAGATTGTCTTCCCCCACCCCTGGCAAGAGTGTGGACCCTTTATAATGGGAAAAAATTCATTTTTTAAATTTAAGAGGGTTGATGCCTCTTTATAATCCTAGAAAAGTAAATAAAAAATCCTTTTTACCTCGAGATTGTGTTTCAGGGACACCTTTTTATTTTATTAATTATTTATTTTGCAGTTATCATCTGATATGCCAACTATTGAAGGGTATAAATCGATTTCTTGATGCTTCATCACCTCTCCTTATAGCAGGAAGTTTTTAAATTATCTGTAGCATTTCTTCGTCTGAAATGTGCTCTGATTATCAACAATCACATGTTTTCCGACAAAAACAGCTCAATTATTGAAGTTAAGTTTTTTGTGTTTTCTCTGAAAATGGCACGAATTTGAGCCTCGTTATTGTGAAATAGTTTTCAATTACTCATTATACTTTTTTCTGTCTTTCAGTAAAAATATTCCCACGGCATTTCTCTTTTATATCCCTGAAATATATATATATATATATATATATATATATATATATATATATATATATATATATATATATATATATATATATATATATTAGAAAAATAGAAACTGCTTCCTAAACTGAAAATAGGAAATTTCCAAGGTGGCATTTGAAACCAATTAAGGAAATCCTTATTTTTTTTTTTTTATCTACCATACAGGAGATATCGGCCGACTTCCGGAACCTAGTCTAAATATTTTTCGGTTTCACATTTGAGAATTCATTTGAGCCTGCATATAAAAATGTTTTTTTTATATGAGAATTATCATGGTTCAGACTGACATTACCTAAAGATATTTGTTATGCTCTAACATGATCCTATACTGTGCAAAATATAATTTTTATAATTAGATTGAGACTCAAGATGCCGTTTTATAACACAAGTAATAGAGATAAAAGTAAAATACTTCCTATCAATACATTTTTCTCTTTTAACCCCACACCTTTCTGTAACGTAATTTATTTGCAATTCTCACTTCATATGCCAGCTGACCACATGTGAATTGATTTATAATAGATTTTTAAAAAATTCAATTTCTTCCTCTTTTGAGGGTTGTATTGAATTTCTTCAAATATTAGAAGCATTTCCCAAGTAATTTAGGGCTCATTTTACCAAGCAACAAATTTTCTCGTTTCCCACCTGAAACTCGCGATATTTAGCATCATTTCTGTCAAATGGTCTTCACAAATCTTGAAGCGATTCTTTCAGTAACAACGAGTTAACAATCGGGTTATTTTTTTTCCTTCGTGACAACTAAATTCAATGAAAAAAGCATTTTACAGTCTCTCATAAAGTATCAATCAAAAGATTATCAGGACGGGATGTATAATCGTTCATAACGATGCACCTGCACGCTTTTTTTTTTTTTTTTTTTTTTTTACCTATCACGAACCTAAGCAACTAATTCTAAATGTTAATGAATTTCATATCTTAGTACTGGGTAATTAACTTTAAGTGGATGGGGAATGGCTGAGAGGAGGGAGGTCAGTAGAAGTTGTGGAAGCAATGAAAAAAGTCAAATTGGGGAAAGCCCCAGGAATTGATGGAGTGTGTGGTGAAATGCTGAAACATGGGGGAGAGATAGTAGTAGAATGGATGTGGATGTGCAGCTTGGCCTGGTAGGAAGGTAGAGTCCCGGAGGATTGGAAGTCAGGTATAATTATTCCACTGTACAAAGGGAAAGGGGAATAAGAAGTGTGTGGTAATCATAGGGGCATTTGTCTTGGTGTAATAGGAAAAGTGCATGGTAGGATACTAATTGACAGAGTTAGGGAAATAACGGAGGAATCAGTTGGAGAAGAACAGGGAGGTTTTAGGAAGGCTGTGTAGATCAGATATTCATTCTTAGATCTTTAGTGGAAAAGTTTCAAGAGAAGGGAAAGTTGAGTTCTGCCTTCATGGATTTGGAGAAAACATATGACAGGGTTGATAGACAAGGATTGTGGAAAGTATTAAGAATACGTGGAGTAGATGGGAAGTTGAATGCTGTGAAAACTATGTATGATGGTGCTAAGGCTGCAGTGCGTGTAGATGGTGAACTAAGTGAATTGTTCTCTGAAACAGGGATGTGTCATGCCTCCATGGTTGTTCAATCTGTACATGGATGGGGTAATAAAACATACAAGGTAGGGCAGTGGATGTTGGAGTGGCCCTGGTGTTTGGAAACTCTCTGTACTGTTGTTTGCAGATGATACTGTGTTGTTAAGTGAAGAAGAAGGGGAGCTGCAAGGTTTGGTGGATGATTTTGGGAGAGTAAGAGACGGAATCTAAAGGTGAATGTAGGGAAGAGTTATGGTCTTCGAGAAAGAAGTCAGTGAATATACAGTGAGGTTGGATGGTAAGGAAACGGAAAATGTGAGTACGTTTAAGTACTTAGGAAGTGTGATGAGTAAGGATGGAAGTTTGGAGGGTGAAGTGCTTGAAAAGGTACAACATTCACGAAAGGTTGCTGGTTCCTTGAAAACAGATAAGAAACTTGGAAGTGAGCATGGAAGTGAAAAAGTTACTACATGACAGTATTGTGATACCAACTTTAACGTATGGACGTGAAGCTTGGACCTTGTTTGAGGGACACGTCAAGAGCAGTGGAGATGAGTTACTTAAGAGGAGCCTGTGGAGTCACATGGAGAGACAGGCTGACAATGAGGATATAAAGGAGCGTTGTGGTGTGGATGCGTTAAAAGGAACATACTGAGGTGGTTTGGCCATGTGGAGAGGATGGAGAGTGAGAGACTGACGGAGAGTATATGTGAGTGAGGTGGAGGGGGAGAGAGGGAGGGGGAGGCCGAGGATGAGATAGAGGGATGGGGTGGAGGGTTATATGAGAGTGGGGTGTGAGTTGGGAGCAGGGCAGTGAAATGACGGGGGACAGGGCGACGTGGAGGCGATTTGTTTGTGGCCACCCCATATTAAGACTCCATATTATAATTACAAATCGTAATAGATAAATAGATAGATAGACAGCTCTATGCGAGCCTGGGAATGGGAAATGATCTTCCAAGTTACACTGAGGAAAAGCTGACGACAGACTAGGAGGTAGGAGTCAGATGATGATGCAGTTAGTTTGTCAGCGATCACCAGGTGAACACACATACACACATACTCACACACAGGCTTCTAGAACTTTCCATCCACAGGGAACACACGTGATACGTCTCCTGTTTCACCAGAATTTAGGAAAGAGAGCTCAGAAGGAAGCTAGCCATAGAACAGACAGGTCGCAGGGAGAAGGGCTTAGCAACTTGAGAGAGAAAGAGCGAGACAGGGAGACAGGGACTCATACTCACTCGTGAGTGAGAGACTTGTTTATATTTCCAAGACAAATAAAAATAGTCCCATACTATTCTTTACCTCTCCTGTCACTACAGGACAAATGAGAAAGATTATCTACTTACAAAGCTACTCAAGTATAACAACCGCTCGTCCACAAGTCAAATATATATATATATATATATATATATAAATATATATATATATATATATATATATATATATATATATATATATATATATAAAACTTCTTTACAAGCAACTACAAAGTCTTTTATGACATTTGGTAGCAGCGAACGTATACGAACCTCGTCTACGAATCAACATTTAATTCCTGGAAAATATCGATTGAAAACAAGAATACCTCTCACAACCAACAACTCACAAATAGCTCCTGATAGTATTCTCTCCAACCTACACGCACCTACAAGTAGCGGCAGTCTTCATCCTACAACGAGTAAATCACAAGAGAAAAGGACCGAGAAGACATCGACAAAGAAAAACGGAACAAACAAACGAAGAGTGAGACACGACTCATAACTCATAACCACCAGACCTCACCCTCCTCTCTCTGCTGACGCAGGAGTCAAGAGGTCAAGACGACGAAGCAAATACCAAGTCCATATTCACAACTCATCTTACTCATCTTCACTCAAGTTACTCATCGCTACTCATTTACTCACCACAGCTACCAGCGTGGGAAGCCGACGTCACCATGTGCTGAGATGACATCACAACGCGAGTCTGCCATGCCAAGCAACGTGTGACTGACACCAGGCACCTCTCACCCACTACTCATTACTCATTATTCACATAGCTCCTACTCATACTCATTTATTTTCACAGTTGTTGGGAATTCGACGTTCTATGCTGAGGTTTGCCTGGGACAGCTGTTAACCACCACAAGCACCAGGCCATGGAATTTCCTGAGTAATATCGTCCATCAACACAGCACTAGAATTATCAAGAGATCTTCAATCAAACCTGTATTTTTCTTCCGAGATCGAATTTTGTATCGACACACCTCTACGATCTGTATCAAGTGGGTAAAATTATACTTACTCATTTCTTCTCAGTGCTAAAATTAGCTGTATTCAACTTTTTTTACTTCTTTCCATATATACACATACACTCACTATCTATCATTTATTTCAACTTATTTACTCATCTATTTTGTTAGGACAAATAAACAAGAGGCGTATTTCATAACACCATATATTAATAACAGGAATATTTTCGCCACCACCCACGTTAATACCAGATGACACACAATTTGCCACAACAATAGACTCACAATTAAGAGAGCACCAAGGCAACACACCAGATGACACACAAATTGCCACAACAACAGACTCACAATTAAGAGAGCCCCAAGGCAACCCACCCCTTGTACAAACCTCACCACACACTAAAGATCAAGAAACAAATAGGGCAGTTTCAGATGATGAGTGGGAAATCCCCTCTGATGTAGCAAGTGCGGACTTTGTCGCTGACTGGCACACGTATACCAATATACTTAGGGTTCACCGGTCCGGTCGTACATATTCCACCATTCCCTCACACAACGATAAACACGTCCAAGTTGAATTAACAAAGCAAACAGTAAAAATGAATCAAGAAACAAATACCGCTGATCTAACAACCACACCTCAAGTGTTTGTGTATCACGAGGATTAAACTACCCCAAAATTCTCTGGCACAACAAAGATCGCATTGATGTCATTTCATTAGTCAGTCAGTGCGAACAAATGTTCATCAAGCGCCACATACTAGATGAACAAGAGAAAATTGCTATTTTTTCATCTTGCATAAGCCAGGAAAGATGTCCAGCGAGCAACTTGCTTCGCTCAGACAAGCTCCATCGTGCTAGGACATATGATGAATTTAAAACTGAATTTTTGAAGAAAGTTTCTGGAGGTATGAACTTCTTGCCAGGCATAATTCCAGAATTACATAAAATTGTGGATCTTGTAAGGGAGCACACTACAAACCATGTGCTCAGTGAAATAACTGCTGATGTCTCCACAATCAAGAGAACATTGTTACTTTGGAAAATTCTAATTAGATAACAGATGATGGAAAGATGTCCCCAGACCTCGTCGTGGACATCATTGGTTATGTAGCTGCCTTGTATAAATTACCTGATAGGACCCTTAAGATCGCCAAGACGATCGCGTACACCAAAGGAATGTGCTTGCTAGACTTAATGAACGAGGTAGAGATGCAGTGCAGTAAAGCAGGTATGGTCGACACACATGCACATTCTGGTAGAATGAGGGTACCTGAGACAGTATCAGCTGTGAAAACATCTACACCGACCCCAGAGAACAAAATCGGTCGCGACCAGAAAGCAGGCAGACCAAACAACCAAACATGACAAGGCCTCGTTCACAGACGCCTTCCTACAGGCAGTTTCATAAGTTTTCGCGCAGCCCGAGCAGGTCTCGCGCCATAAACAACACTTCTTATGGGAAATCACATGTCATTATTGTGCAAAACCAGGACACACAAGGTATGAATGCTTTATCAAGGCAAAAGAGGACAAACAAAAGACACAAGGATTTGGTCCTTACTGTAGGCATCATAGATACCAAGGGCACTGGACCAGTGACTGCAAAACAGTAGAAAAAATTGTATTTGTTCAAATCGGGGGAAGACCGTCATGACAAAAAACGAACAAACGTAAAGAAAAACAAGGCTAAACTTCACATAGGAGGCATGTTGGGAAATGAGTGTATCTTGATACCAGCTGTGTGAGGATCAAAACGTTTCCTTATTTTAAGATACAGGCTCTCCAGTGAACTTAATAACACATGGAGAACTAAATAGAATTCCTAAAAATAAAAAGAAAGTAACTTTTCTGGATGAAGCTAATTTAGATTTATATACAGTAGATGGACAAGAGATTACAGTGAAAGGTATGATAAGATTAAATATCAGTTTCACAGAAACTACAAGACCATTCTCTGCATTTTTCTATATCGTTGAAAACTTATCAATTAAAGCTCATATGTTACTGGGCTTAAGATCCATGAGAGCTGAGAACATAACCATACTCCCACAAATGAATGGAATAGATTTTGACAATGAATTTATAGAGGAAATAACTTCAGAGCCCTCACTGATTGGTAGAAGAGAGCCAAAAAGAATTGGTAATATTAAAGGCTTAAACAAACATACACAAACAGATGGGTGTATAGATCCACTCACACCATCAGCACCATCCTCCAGAATTAGTGACCCAGATAACAGTACTGATTTATCGATTTTTCCAGCCCATCTCACTAATGATTTAGTTATACCACCTAATTCATACATGAAGGTTACCATAAAGAGCAAATTACGGAATAGTACTGTTCTTGTCTTAGAAGACTTATGTAAAGGGATTGTCAGTAGAAAACGCATTGTCATACGAACGACGAAGGGCAAACTGAGATATTCATAATTAATCACATGAATGGGGAAGATCAGTTGAAAAAGGGAACTTGCATAGTTAATATTGAAAAATGTCCCGCCCCTGTGAAGGAAATAGTTATAGCTGGAGTAACAAGTGAAATAGAGAAAGAATAAAAGAATTTAATTCACTCAGGTGAATTTGATGAAAAAAATGATTTGTTAACCCTGCTGGAAACACACAGGGACATCGTAGCAATGCCCGGAGAACAATTAGGGTGTACTAACTTGATTAATCACATAATTAATGTGCACCCAGAAACACCACCAATTTTCGTACCAGCTTACCGCATACCACACTCCCAACGTACACTTGCAAATCAGTATGTCGATGAAATGTTAAAACTTGGAATTATTGAGCCTTCACTCTCCCCGTGGAATGCCCCCTTATTCTTCGTGCCCAAACGAAATGGAGAAATGCGTGCGGTAGTAGATTATCGTAAACTAAATAATCACACAATCCCAGACAGATTTCCCATGCCATTGCTAAGCGATGTTCTACAGAACTTTGGTCCTGAGAATAATATATTCTCGACCATCGATCCCCTAAACGGCTATTATCAGATTCCGGTATCTAAAGAGTCACGTAAATACACTGCCTTTTCAACAAACAGAGGCCATTATCAATATACAAGAATGCCAATGGGACTGAGGACAGCCCCAGGCACATTCCGGCGTCTTATGAACTACGTATTGTCCGGAATTTTAGGACAAGGAATATTTGTTTATCTTGACCTTTATTATAATCGCAACGAAGAATATTAAGGATCATCTCAGGAAATTAGACTTACTCTTACAAAAGCTTAGTGATGCTGGTTTAAAAATTAAACTTTCTAAATGCAAATTTTGCTTTAAGGAAATAAACTTCTTAGGCCACAAATTAAGTTCTGATGGTATTCACACCACTGATGACAAAATACAGGCAGAGATTTTCCTGAACCCACTACGACTGACGAAGTTAGACAATTTTTAGGTCTGGCTGGGTACTATAGGTCATTCGTACTACAGTTCTCTCATATAGCCTTTCCTCTATTCCAACTACTCAAAAAAGATGCTGTATTCCAATGGGAAGAAGAACAAAAAAGGGCATTTAACAATCTACAAATTAAACTAACAAATGCACCTTGTTTAGCATATCCAGATTACACAAAATCATTTCTTATTTGTACAGACGCATCAGTTAAAGGATTAGGGGCTGTATTGATGCAGGAAGATAAAAGAGGAAAGAATCAACCAATTGCATTTGCCAGCAGACAAACAAGAGGTGCAGAAAAAAATTATTGCACTACAGACTTAGAGGCACTTGCAGTGGTTTTTGCATTACAAAAGTTTCGAGATTTGGTATATGGTTACGAAATCCACTTATTGACCGACCATAAACCACTGGTGGGTATGTTTAAAGAAAAACTCCTTTCTGGGAGGAGAGCAAGATGGAAATGTACAGTTGAAAACTACAATGTACAGTCGCCAAACTTTCCACCTGGGCCACCTAGCCGCGAGAGGTGGGTAACGGGTGCTGGTAACAGTGTATCTGTTTGTTAGTGTGTACATGCTCGACGAAAGTTCGAATCATCAATCCTCTTCGTCTGTAGTGAACCTCCATCAGAGTTCATCCCATAGATGGCTGAGTACGAAGTTGGGTGGGGAGAAAAATGTCTCAGAAGTAACGCGGCTCTCCCATCGGCTCAGCCAGTTGCATGAAGCTGGTAGCACGGAAAATTGGTATGTGCCACAGGCTGACCAAGACCAAATAAATATGACTATATTAAATTTAAAATAAGGTAATATATAAAATATGATATAAATATATACTATTATATATAATAATCTCAGGGGTGGATACATCACGCCGGTCGACTCAGTCATGACTAGCTGACTCGAGGCAGTATTCTGCCTCAACGAACGAGTTTCAACCTTCGACATCTACAGTTCCTATCTCTCCTATATAGTTTAAAGTAATATCCGCCCAATGAGTAATCCTGTAACGATTGATGACCTAACTTATCATGTCTCGGATCAAGAATGGTATTTCAGTAGGTTTAATCGTGACCGACCCAGGACTGGCGAAATGCAAAACGAACAGACACCGGTATCTATTTTTCTACCGTAAGGGCCGGTCTAACGACGGTTTTCCCCCCCCCCAGTATTCAGTAGACAATATTTATCATGTAATAATGAAAAAGAACACGTTTATTAATATGTATTATATGTGAAGATGCGGTCTTTTATTTATTTATTTTTTTTGCTTATTGTTTCCAATACTCGCATTATCCAATACTTTCAAGAAGTTCCTTTGAAATTCTATCGGCTAAAACTTGTCGACTGAATATTGGGATGAACTCTGAGGTTCACTAAGGAACACGAGATTTGATGATCCGAACTTTCGTTGAGCATGTACACACGAACAAACGGATACACTGTTGCCAACACCCGTTACCCACCTCTCGCTGCTTGGTGGCTCAGGTGGAAAGTTTGGCGACTGTACAAATTCATTATATACAAGGTAAAATGAACATAGTAGTTGACGCATTGTCTAGGAACCCGAACACAATTCAGGTCGCGGCGTTAGATCTCAAAGGAAATATCCCAAACCACGAGGATATCGCAAAGGCACAAAGACTTGACCCAATATGGTCTAAAGTTATATACAAGTTAGAAAGTGATGACATACAATTACCCAAACTGCATGTCCCACTTGAACAATTCACAATGGTCAATAATACATTATACAAAATTAACTCTAAACAACCAAAACGCCAAAGAAATACTAACCAGTTGGTAGTACCTAATGACATGATACCCCAAGTATTACGATTGATACACGACAGCCCACATGCAGGACATCCTGGAAAGGATAAGACATTCAATCAAGCCCAGCTGTTATATTACTGGCCTTCATTACGAAAAGATATAAACAATCATATAGACAGATGCGAATCATGTGCGAAACACGAAGGATACCCAATCACACCTGCACCGATGGGTAATTACCCTGTACCACATCAACCATGGGACGTTGTCGCTGTTGATTTACTCAAGATGCCATTATCATACAATGATAACCTATACTTATTCGTAGCAACGGATCATTTTTCCCGTTGTCATTTTAGCTCCAATTAAAGATAAGACAGCAGAGACAGTAGCAAAGGCAATAACAGATAATGTAATATGTCGCTTTACTACCCCAAAGGTGATAATGGAGGAGAATTTAATTCTGAGATCTTACAAGAAATATGTAAACAATGCAACATCAAAAAGGTTAACGTTTTGGCCTATCACCCAGCATCGAATGGGTTGGTAGAGAGACAAAATAAAAAAGTATTAGATGTGCTACGACACATTCTCAGTGAAAATTATGCAAGCTGGGATGTTTGGATTCCCGGAGTAGAAGCCTCAATTAATGGGTCTATAAATAAATCCATCGGTGACACACCACATTTCATTATATATGGCACAGATAAAAAATTACCATATGAGCTCCTAGAAGGTGACAGCATGCCTATATACAATTACAATGATTACTCTGAACTCCGTTTACGTGAATTCCAGGACATTCACAAAAGAGTCAAAAAACAATTAACGATGTCCAAGGAAGAAATGACGGAGGCATTTAACAAGAAGGCAAAAGATTCACCTATCAGCTTAGGAGACATTGTTTACGGTGTCATTCATACGAGAGATAATAAATTATCCCCTAAATTTGAGGGCCCATACAGAGTAATTAACATACAAGCAAACAAAGTTTTAATTGTCACTTTCAAGTGGCGAGGAGAAACAAGTTCATATTGACCATTTAAATCGAGTTTCAAGGGAATTATCCCATAATTATTCAGCCTTGGATACAACCGAAAAGGCGAACGTACCTCAAGAAACCAAGCAAGAACATAACAATGATTAAAAAAAGAAATTAAGGTCATATACCAAACAATCGAACATAGGTGCAACTGTTCCAATCAAATCTACAGTACATCATTTACGAGAATTAAATATCGATTTAAACTCCTTCTATAAATGAAATAACAATCAACCGCAACGCACATCATCACTATCATCGACCACAGCATGACCATATTAGGAAATTGTTTTTTTTTTTCGGTAGGTTACGATGAAGGGACTTATGCTATGGATTCTCCTCTACATAGCAAGAGGATATGCGCACTTAGACCCCCAACACATAGTACGACAAGGATGCCTCATAGCTCCAACAGCCACGACTACAATCGTTAAGGACGTCATGAGTACTGAAATAAGTCTAGATTACTTGCATGAATTACCTACTTATCTAGACAGACTTGCGACGCCGATGCGACTTCTGGACTTCATGATAGGAAATTATGTTTCACAAGCACATAACACCAAGGAAGTGAATGAAATGGTAAAGTTAGCGAAATGGAAACTAAAACATGCAAAGTCAACTATGCTCATCATGATCCAAGATCTCCCATCTTATGGAACGGGGGTACTGAGAGACAGGAACAACATCACACGTACTCGCCAAAAGCGCGGTTTGTTCGACCTGGGTGGCGCAGTTCTTGGGAACATCTTTGGATTGGCTACAGAGGATGACCTTAAAGAAATAAACAAATTTAATAAGATAGCTCAGGTACTAACATACCAAGATAAATTCCTCACAGGACAGAACTCAGCAATGAAGACAATTGTGAAAAATCTGAAACAAGCAGAAAACATAGCTCTCGAGAGTGTAGATAAAATAAATGAAATGGAGGGAAACGTTACACTTTTCCAACACTTCTCCATCATCACAGAACATATTGACACGATTCTACCACAATTAGAGAACACTAGAGATCGTTTCAGGGCACTTATGCAATTAATTTCGAATGCTGGTGATGGCAAGATCACAATTGACTTACTCCCAGTTCATGAGCTATCTATCTATCTATCTATCTATAGCCCGACGCCCTAATCCCGCAAAGGGTGGCCGCAGACAAAACGCCTCCAAGTCACTCTGTCACCCACCATTTGACTCCCCTCCCCCAAAATCACCCCCCCCCTCCCTCATATACCTCTCAACTCCATCCCTCCACCTCATCCTCGGTCTACCCCTCCCTCTCCCTCCCTCCACCTCACCTACATACACCCTCTTAGTCAGTCTTTCATTCTCCATTCTCTCCACATGTCCAAACCACCTCAGTGTATTTCTCCTAATCTTTTCAACCACATCCACATCTACCCCACAGCGTTCCTTCACTTCTTCATTCGTCAACCTGTCCCTCCACGTCACTCCACATGCTCCTCTCAAGTAACTCATTTCCACTGCTCTCACTCTTGACTTGTTCCCCTCTTGCAAGGTCCATGCCTCGCTTCCATATGTCAGGGTAGGGATCACAATACCATCATGCAGTTACTTCTTAACTTCCATACTCATCTCCCTATTTCTCATCACTGCTTTCACTGTACCAACAACCTTCCTTCCCTGCTGTACCCTTTCACGTACTTCATCCCCCAAAGTTCCATCCTTACTCATCACACTACCCAAGTACTTGAATGCACTCACATTCTCCATATCCTCACCATCCAACCTCACTGCACACTCTGTGACTTCATTCCTCTCAAACACCATAACTTTACTTTTGTTTACATTAACTTTCAGCTCCCTTCTCCTACACACTGTCCCAAATTCATTCACCAAACCTTGCAACTCCCATTCATCTTCACTCAACAATACTGTATCATCAGCAAACAGCAACACCGGAAGCTTCCAAATCTCACCCTCATTCATTAGGGCCACCCCCACATCCACTGCCCTACCTTGCACCTTTACAACCCCATCCCTATATATATTAAACAACCATGGAGACATCACACACCCCTGTTTCAGTCCCACATTGAGATCAAAGAACTCACTCAGCTCACCATCCACTCGCACCGTAGCCCTAGCTCCCTCGTACATACTCTTCACAGCACTCAACAATTTCCCCTCCACTCCATATATTCTTAATACCTTCCACATACCTTGCCTATCTATTCTCTCATAAGCTTTCTCCAAGTCCATGAAGGCAGCATACACTTTCCTTCCCTTCTCTAGATACTTCTCCACTAAACATCTTAGAACAAATATCAAGGGAATTCATGCAATTTTATCCATATTTAGAAGCAACACTAACACTAACATCAGTAGTAGTTCATGTACCATTCATAACTGAAGACCTGTTCACAGTATACCACATACATCCCTTCCCCTATAAAAATAACAACACTGGTCATCATCAACATCAACACAGACACCGAACTCATCATGGTCTCCAAGAGACGGGACACTGTCACTTTCGCAAGTGAATCAACGATTGAACGAAAGTGCCGCACATCCTTACATGCTGTTCATCTTTGTATGGCGTACATTTTCACGTTTCAGCCTACTGATACAGTCCCTTGTGAAATGGCTATCATCAGAAATGACAATATTCATCATCATTGCAACTTCACTTTTGCTCCAGATAAACTTGTACACCATCAACGCATTGGACACTCAGTTTTTTTATTTTTCTCATAACATCAGTTTACATAGTCTGTCCAGATATACCACCACCTCATACATCAGCATCAGGATTATACATAGTACCAGACTACTGTGCGGTATTTACACCAGCCATGTCTACTTTATCCACCATCAATCACTACGCCATTCTCAATCATACACACAAACATTTCCACCCACTGCCTGATATGGACTTAAACATGAGCACAAGAATTAAGTTGACTTCACCTAAGTTTGAAACTATGCAACTGATCAATGAAACAATGAAGCCCTGGGAAGATTTGAGTTTGAGTATGTTCAACCCATATTTTGTGTATAGCCCAGCACCTAATGTCTTTATAATCGTCTGCATTGTAGTTGCAGTACTGCTGTTCGCAATGCACAGAATTCATGCAAGAATTGCTAATTTGGAGTCATTATTTAGTGGGGGGAGAGAACATCCAAGTAAATCCCCCTGAATGAAGTGTACATATTTTGTATATATATATATATATATATATATATATATATATATATATATATATATATATATATATAAAGAAAAAAAATACAAAGAATGACCCATGTATGGCAAACCAGTACCATTATCTTTAAATAAAATATTAATAACTCTTACCATAATCTTAATTTTAAACTTTTTTTCTTGCATGTATGCATTTCACTACAATAACCCAAGTACATACTGTATTAAAGTTAAATAATTTACTTTTAATGCATTTATTCAAATATGTATTCAACTTGTTTAAAATGTAATATTACTGAATAATCACTATTTACTATAAATATTATATGTATAAACTATTCATACAATTATGTTACTTTTACAATATTATGTATTTCACTTAATTAGCTTATAAGTTCATTATAATATGTATATAATATGTATTAATATGGTATGACTATTAACTGTCGATGGTACGTCATTTTCGCGTGACCGAGCATATATTATGACTCCATATTATAATTACAAATCGTAATAGATAGATAAATAGATAGATAGACAGCTCTGTGCGAGCCTGGGAATGGGAAATGATCTTGCAAGTTACACTGAGGAAAAGCTGATGACAGGCTAGGAAGTAGGAGTCAGGAGATGATGCAGTTAGTTTGTCAGCGATCACCAGGTGAACACACATACACACATACTCACACACAGACTTCTAGAACTTTCCATCCACAGGGAACACACGTGATACGTCTCCTGTTTCACCAGAATTTAGGAAAGAGAGCTCAGAAGGAAGCTAGCCATAGAACAGGTCGCAGGGAGAAGGGCTTAGCAACTTGAGAGAGAGAGAGCGAGACAGGGAGACAGGGACTCATACTCACTCGTGAGTGAGAGACTTGTTTATATTTCCAAGACAAATAAAAATAGTCCCATACTATTCTTTACCTCTCCTGTCACTACATGACAAATACGGAAAGATTATCTACTTACAAAGCTACTCAAGTATAACAACCGCTCGTCCGCAAGTCTAATATATATATATATATAACTTCTTTACAAGCAACTACAGTCTTTTATGACACCCGTACGGGATTGAGGAGTCTGGCAATAGATAGGTAGATAGATAATACTGGAATGATACTTTTATCTTACTGAAATCAATTTTTATCTGTCAACATTAATTGAAAAGTTTTTATATTGGTTGTAACGGATGGCCGTGACTTTTCCCTCGGAAATATAGGTAATGGTCGAACATTACAAAGTAATATAAGAATAATTCCTTACTTTTTTGTAAATCATAAGGGTTATGATGACATTTTATAAACCTAGAAATATTAATATAAATAAAATCCATTTTAACTCTACATTTATCATGCTTTTCGACGACGCAATATTAAAACTAATTTCCACTTGAAATACGACTCATTGAAAGTGTAAATTGATTTTTTGTATCTTTTCCGTTATCGAAGTAAATGGTGCTTTTTTTTTTTTTCTAGTACATACTGTGGAAATGTTTATTACTCTTTAAGTGGTACCTCTCATTCGTTATAAGTTCCAATGGTACTATTTTTCATCCTTGAAGGCAGAGCTATGTTGTGAAAAAATCAAAGTTACTAATGGAACCTGCGTCCTGAAAAACAAAAATTTTCCAAGAGAATTGTAATTTTTTCTATTTGAGGGTTGGATTTAAACAGGGATGTGTCATGTTTCCATGACTATTCAAGCTGTGCATGGATGGAGTTATAACAGAGCTTCATGGTAGGGCAGCTGATGTTGAAGCAACCCTAATGAGAGAGGGCAGTATGTGGAATCTCCTTGTAATGTTGTTTGCAGATGATATTCTGTTGTTAAGTGAAGACGAAGGGGAGCTGCAAGGCTTGGTGAATGAGTTTCGGAGAGTAAGAATGCAATCTACAAGCGAATGAAGAGTAAAGTTATGGTCTTCGAGAGAAGTGAAGTCACTGAACAATGTATGTGCATTTAAGTACTTGGGTAGTGTGATGAGTAAGAATGGAAGTTTAGATGGTGAAGTGCTTGAAATGGCACAACGAGGAAGAAATGTTGCTGGTTCTTTGAAAGCAGCGATAAGGAACAGGGAAAAGACCATGGAGGTAAAAAACTTGCCGCATGACAGTATTGTGATATCAACTCTAACGTATGGAAGTGAAACTTGGACCTTGTTGGACACAGGAGTGACAGCAGTGGAAGTGAGTTATTTGAAAGGCATGTGGAGTCAAATTGACAAATGAGCAAGTGATGGAGAGTCATGGTGAGGATGTGGATGTGATAGGAACAGTTAGGAGAAACACACTGAGGTGGTTTGGCCATGTGGAGAGGATGGAGAGCGAATGTAACGAGGAGAGTGTGGTGGGGGGGGGGGCAAAGAAGAGATGAAGGGATGGAGTAGAGAGGTATATGAGACAACGATGTGTGAGCTTGTAGCAGGGCAGTTAAATGGTGGGGGACAGGGCGACATGAAGGCGATCTGTTTGTGGCCACCCCTTACGGGATTAAGGATTCTGGCAATACATAGATAGAGCTCTCGTTACAAAATAAAGTTTTTAAGTTAGTTCTGTTTCGCAATTCTTCGTCTAAAAGTTTTCCGAAATGTTACCAATACCTGGGTTCGTTTCTTGACCAATTTACTGCTCGTTTGTATAAGTAGCACATTTACCGTTTTCTCTCTAAATGACTCGTTTTTATATCACTACTCCCGGATTGCTCTTAACTAGTCTTTGAGCGGTTACTTACAGTCGTAGTAAGTTCCAACTTCATAACTGAAGCTGCAACCATGGTGAATAAAACAAAAATCAACTAATCGATCCTACCTTTTAAAATTAAAATCAAAACATTGCCAAGGCGACATTTGAAATTTTTTAAAGCAACTGTCGTTCAAGCCATTTTTTTCATTTTTGGAATTCATTTTGTTGACGAATGAAGAAGTGAAGGAACGTTGTGGGGTGGATGTGGATGTGGTTGAGAAGATTAGGAGAAATACACTGGGCTGGTTTGGAGAGAGAATGGCGAATGAAAGACTGACTAAGAGGGTGTATGTAGGTGAGGTGGAGGGAGGGAGTGGGAGGGGTAGACCGAGGATAAGGTGGAAAGATGGAGTTGAGAGATATATGAGGGAGGGGGGGATGAGTTGGGGGAGGGTAGTCAAATAGTGGGTGACAGAGCGACTTGGAGGCGTTTTGTCTGCGGCCACCCTTTGCGGGATTAGGGCTTCGGGCTATAGATAGATAGATAGAATTCATAGGAATTTCAATGTCAAATTCAAAGCCAATTTTTTTTTTTTTTTTAATAGATCTCACGGCTTGCAGCGACAACTCACGGAAATGTCTTAGACAAAAAACTCAAAATGGCTGTTTAAAGCATTTTTGAGAAAAAAATGGAGTTCATTCAAACTTTAGATTTTTTCATTTTTTCCGACGACGCCTTTATGGAACAATTTATTATGCAATTCTCGCTTCAAATGCCAGCTGATTGCCCTTGTGAAACGATTTTTTTTTAAGCCGTTTTGCCTGTTATTTTAGGATACAGTTTTAGACAATTTTTGTTGCATATTTTTTCCACTTAAAATGTTTCGTTTTTTTTTTTTTTTTTTTTTTATTCGGTGTATTTTCTGAAAAATTTATTCATTTGACGAACAAACGCATTTATTGTTTCCGCCCTAAGAGGTGTGATACTTAGCATCAGACCAATGAATGGTTCTGTACAGCTGGGCAAGAAGAAAGTGCGAAAAAAATATTGGGGTGGATGGAGAGATCTGGCGGTTTCCTATAGGAAGCCCACATGTCTTGATGAATGAATCCCTTAGAACCTAGACCCTGTGTGAGGTGGAACATGATTAGCTGCGATTTTCAGTGGTGGTGAAGCAATTATTCTCACCATATGCTTAAATGAAGGATAATAACTAAAAAGTGTTAGAAAAAAATTTGTATAGAATACTGAACGAACGTGGAGAATAAAAGAGTAACTGGCAACATAGTACAGAAGAGCAGCATGTCAGCTCGTAGTTCGTTTACTCCTGATCTTCGATGCTGCTGAAACGAAGTCTAGTGAATCAGACTAATTGATATTGACCTCTATCGAAGAGAGCCGACAATGTTTTCATTAAGGAATCTAATATTGATATTATATCAATTTCTTGTGTTATTACCCTCCATGACACATGATATATGTTAAAATGCATAGGCAGTAATTCAATACTAAATTATTTGTTTCCTTTTTACCTTTCATATTTCTTATCAATATAATATATTTAAATAGGAAGAAAGAGGACTGCCCTGGTCCAGAAATACCTTGTTGTGCAAGGGAGATTGACAGGAGGGACAGCAAGCGCGAGGGAAAAGGCAGGAAAGGAGAGACAGCTAATGAGCGGTAAAGAATTGACTTGGGACTGAATGGCGTCAAAAAACCCTTTAAGTATCGCCTACATCTCTGCAGACAATACCCTCCTAAGGGGTTCATCTCATTGCCTTAGAAACGCAGAAATACAGTAAGATAAGCAGTGACATTCATATATTATGAGACGGTTACCTTAAAATTCTTCCCAGCAGCTCCACTTAATTACTGTCACGTCCATGAGGTGCATACAACATCGTTTTGTAACATCAAACAAGGACTAGGTAACCATATATCCAGTTTAAATTTGTAGCACCTAACCAACACCGATCCCTCCTCTACAATGTTAAGAAAAGAGGGTAGAAAAGATAGCGATGCAAACAGTGGAATGAAGAGCTTACCAAATGATTGACAAGTGTCAGTTAACACTGGCGGCCGTGGGGTTGTTCCCTCATTTGAATATGTAATTTTATTGCATATATATATATATATATATATATATATATATATATATATATATATATATATATATATATATATATATAACATGTTTTTGTCAGTCTTGTTAATGTTTTGGAGCAACACGAGGAAAACCCACCACAGGAACTTTTCTAAATAGACGTAGCCGAGGGGTGTAATTATACAGGGAAGGTTATCTGGCCACCAATCTCGATAGCGTAGTTATAGGTACTTGTAGTGAGATAGGGCAGTTGATTATGGATCGTAAAGCTCAGCCCGAATTAAGTAGTGAGACGTATTGTCAACGAGGTGAGTTAGAGTACTCTCGGATTACAAGGTTTATTGCACAAAGTTATAAAAGAGATAAGCTACAGTTTAGTAGAGCGTGATAGTAACGTTGGAGCTTCTCACCAGCCTTCTCTCCCCTGTCTCTCTCTAACCCCCTTATGATCTGAAGGGAATCTCTCCGACATTAAATAGAGCGTGGGGAGGATGTGTATGGTAAATTTCCTATCACGTGGACTAACTGGCTAGGGTTGGTTACTCCACGTGTTTTGGAGACGTCATGAAATTCTTGTTCGTTTGGCCTACGAGGAAGTTTGAGATACATCGTATGGCTTAAGAATTCTTGGTGGTCTTGGACAAGGGTTGTGGATATACATTGTGTGAATTGACATTCCTTATTCGTCTACGCAAGGGGATGTGTTCTTTAACTCTTCCTGTAGGACTCAGACATAACCACCTGTTCTACATATTGTTACCTATAGCTATATACCGTAGTAACATATAGCATTGTGTTATATTATGCCTACATATCGCTCAGTCACGGGAAACTGGCGTACCATCCACAGTCAATAGTCATAACATTTTAATGGATACTAGATACATATTACAGTCAATTTGTAAGTGAAATACATAATATTGTGAAGGTTACATAATTGGGATAATGTAGTTCTTATAGTTATGAAATTGTACATGTATAATATAATAGTAATATTAAAATAATACAATGACAAGTCTTCTGTAGTCAATTATACAATAAATATAAGAAGGACTGGCTGGATATATATATATATATATATATATATATATATATATATATATATATATATATATTGCCAGACGCCAAAATCCCGTTCGGGGTGGCCACGAAGAAATCGCCTCCACGTCTCCCTTTCCCCCGTCATTTCACTGCCCTGCTCCAAACTCACACCCCCCTCATATACCTCTCCACCCCGTCCCTCCATCTCATCCTCTGCCTCCCCCTCCCTCTTACCCCCTCCACCTCACTCACATACACTCTCTTCCTCAGTCTTTCACCCTCCATCCTCTCCACATGGCCAAACCACCTCATTGTATTCCTCCTCACTCTTCCTATCACGTCCACATCCAGATCCACACCACAACGCTCCTTTATATCCTCATTTGTTAGCCTGTCTCTCCATGTGACTCCACAGGCTCCTCTTAAATAACTCATTTCCATTGCTCTCTTGACTTGTGTCCTTCCAACAACGTCCAAGCTTCACTTCCATACGTGAGTTGGTATCACAGTACTGTCATGTAGTAGCTTTATCACTTCCATGCTCACTTCTGTTTCTTATCACTGCTTTCAAGGAACCAGCAACCTTTCTTCCCTGCTGTACCCTTTCAAGCACTTCACCCTCCAAACCTCCATCCTTACTCATCATACTACCCAAGTACTTAAACATATTCACATTTTCCAATTCCTCACCATCCAACCTCGCTGTACATTCACTGATTTCACCTCTCTCAAAGACAATCACTTTACTCTTCCCTACATTCACCTTTAGATTCCATTTCTTGCACTCTTCTAAACTCATCCACCAAGCCTTGTAGCTCCCCTTCGTCTTCACTCAAAAACACTGTATCATCTGCAAACAACAGTACAGGGAGTTTCCAAACACTACCCTCTCTCACCAGGCCCACTCCAACATCCACTACCCTACCTCGTACCTCTTTTATTACCCCATCCACGTACAAATTGAACAACAATGGAGAAATGACACATCCCTGTTTCAACCCAACCTCCAAACAGAAAAATTTACTCAGTTCACCATCCACACGCACTGCAGCCTTCGCACCAACATACATACTTTTCACAGCATTCAACAACTTCCCATCTACTCCATATATTCTACTTTCAGCAATCCTTGTCTATCCACCCTGTCATATGCTTTCTCCAAACCCACGAAAGCCGCATACAACTTCTTTCCCTTCTCTAGAAACTTTTTCACTAAAGATCTAAGAATGAATATCTGATCTACACAACCTATTCCCTTCCTAAAGCCTCCCTGTTCTTCTCCAGCTAGTTCCTCTGTTCTTTCTCTCTGTCAATAAATATCCTACCATACACTATTCCTATTATACTAAGAAGACAAATGCCCCTATGATTACCACACACTTCTTTTTCCCCTTTGTACAAGGGAATAATTATACCTGACTTCCAACCCTCCGGGACTCTACCTTCCTCCCAGGCCAATCTGCACATCTTCCACATCCATTCTACTACTATCTCTCCCCCATGCTTCAGCATTTCACCACACACTCCATCAATTCCTGGGGCTTTCCCCAATTTAACTTTCTTCATTGCTTCCACAACTTCTATCTGATTTCTTCCTGTCTTCTCACCTCCCTCCTTCTCCCAGCCATTCCCCAGCCACTTATACTCGCATTACTTCCACCCTCTATGTTCAACAATTCCTTAAAGTGTTCTCTCCATCTGCTCACTTTTTCTCCCTTCTCCACTAGTAATCTACCATTTTTATCTTTCACTCCCCTGCTAACTTCACTTCCACCCTGTCTTACTCTCTTCACCTCTTTCCAGAACATTTTCTTATAGTCCCTCAACTTTTCAGTCATTCCTTCCAAATTCCTCATCCACTACCTTCTTACCCTCTCTTACTAATCTTTTCACCTCTTTCTTTCTACATATAACTCTTCCGTCTCAAATTCTTCCACGCCCCTATTTCTCATCCATTCATTGTATGCTTTCTTCTTTTGTCCCATAACCTGTCTCATCTTTTTTCCACCACACTGTTCCTTGCACACCCCTCCGTCTTCTTATCCCACACACAACATCACATGCTGCACATATTTCTTCTGTGAATATCCTGCACACACCTTCCACGTCCCCCATCTGCTCCAATTTATATTTGCTCAATCGTTCCTCCACTTCTCTCACATATTTTGCCTTTTTCTCATCCTCTTGTAACCTTTCCACTCTCCTTGCAAATACTCCTTCTTCCCATCCTTCCCTATTTCTATTTCTCCATCTTATTTGGATCTTGATTCTGGCCACCACCAAGTAGTGGTCAGAAAGTCCACTCCCCCAACCTCTATAAGCTCTTGCATCCATTACACATCTTCGCATCCTTTCATCCACACACACATAATCAATCATTGCCTTCCTTTCATTCAGTTCACCACCCACCCCTCTCATCACTCGCCATGAATACCTGTGGATCATTTTGTGCCTGAAGAGGGTATTGGCTATCACCAACCCCCTCCCAGCACAGATGTCCACTAACGCACTGCCATTCTCTTCTATCTCAGCAGGCACACCCCACTCACCAATTATTCCATCCACTTTCACATTCCCTACTTTACCATTCATATCACCGATCAAAAACACTCTCTTATTCCTTTTGAAACTTTTCCATACACACATCTACATTTGTTATATATATATATATATATATATATATATATATATATATATATATATATATATATATATATATATATATATATATATATATATATATAGATATATAGATAGATAGATAGATATACAGAGAGAGAGAGAGAGAGAGAGAGAGAGAGAGAGAGAGAGAGAGAGAGAGAGAGAGATAATAGTGTAATTAAAGTAAGCCTATATTATGTGTAACATATTTTGTTATTTTATATAAAATATATATACAATATTTAAAATATTTACTCAGTTTTGTCTTGTACAGAACCGATCTTAAACATTGATTCCAGGTTAGCAATCCTTTCTTGCATTCTGTGCATGGCCAAAAATTAATACAGTAAATATGATGGAAAAAATTACAAAGATGACTGGAGTTGGGCTGTATACATAATATGGGTTAAATATAATCATACTGTATTCTTCCCAAGGTTGTATTGCCTGATTTATTAATTGCATGGTTTCATACTTGGGTGAAGTCAACTTCATGTGTGCACTTACATTTAAGTTCATCCTAGGCAGTGGCTGGAAGTGTTTGTGTGTGTGGTTGAGAAAGGAATAATGGCTTTTAGTGGGCAAGGTAGACAGTGTAGGTGTCAGGACTGCACATTAATCTGGTGAGATGTATAAACCAGATGCTGATGTGTGGGCTGGTGAGTCTGGGCGTCACAAAAACTGATGTATTTTGAGTGAAATAGAAGAACTGTGACCAATGCGTTGATGGTGGATTTTATCTGGAGCAAATGTGAAGTTGCAATGATGAGGGATGTCATGATCTTTTATGATGGCCATTTCACAAGTGATTGTCTCAGCTGGCTGAAACGTGATGTACGCAGGACAAAGGTGTAATGCGACATTTGTGTTCAATTGTTGTTTCACTAGTGAAAGTGACAGCGTCCTGTTTCTTGTAGACCATGATGACTTCTGTTTTGATGTTGATGGTGACTAATGAGTCATCTTGCTCAGAAGGAAAAGGTATATTTGATAGACTGTGAAAAATCATCCGCTACGAATGGTACACGAACTACTATTGATATTGTGAATGTTGCTTCCAAATATGGATAATATAGTAACAGATTTTTTTCCTCAGGTTTCAATCAGTGCTTATGTATGCCTTGACTAATTTTTTGACGGAGGTTGTGAAAGGGAAGTAAATTAATGGTGATCATTACCAGCATTAGCAATTCCTGTCATGAAGGCCTGATACTGAGCTCTAGTATTGTCTGACTGTAGTATTATTACATCAATATGTTCTATGATCACAGAAAGGTGTTGGAATAGTGTCTTGTTACTCTCTAGTGCATTTACTTTCTCCACAATTCCTAGAGTTGATGCTTCTGCCTTCCTTAGGTTCTTTATAATCTTCAGCATCAAGGTGTTCTGAGTGTCAGCTAACTTATGTTGGTATGAGAGACTTTATGCTATTTAGTTAAGTTTATTATTTATTTCCTCTACATCATTTTCTGTAGCTAGTCCAATAATCTTCCCTAAAATTGCTCCACCTAGGTCGAACAAACCGCGTCTCTTACTTGTATTTCTGATGTCGTTTCTTGTCTCCAGTGTGTTACTCCCAGCTGATGGGATATCCTGGATCATGGTGATCATCACGTGCTTAGCCTGTTCTAGCTTCCAGTCAATTAATTTAATTAATTCAGCTACTTCCATGTGTAGGGTGATCATGTGAAGAAGGTGTTTTAATACCGCTTCCAGAGTTCTAAGTGGTCCTGATATCTTCTGTAACATTCTTGGTATGTCTTACAGTATGTCCCAACTGACCGGTACTTATTGTCCTGCACTATTGCTGTTGAGGCTGTTGGGGCTATCAGGCAACCCTGTCGGACTAGATGTTGAGGATGTGAGGTGATCCTCTTGATATCAACAGGAACATGATCCATGGAATTATTCGCCTCATCTAGAGAAGGGAAGGAAAGTGTATGCTGCCTTCATGGACTTGGAGAAAGCTTATGACAGAATAGATAGGCAAGGTATGTGGAAGGTATTAAGAATATATGGAGTGGAGGGGAATTGTTGAGTGCTGTGAAGAGTATGTACGAGGGAGCTAGGGCTACGGTGCGGGTGGATGGTGAGCTGAGTGAGTTCTTTGATCTCAATGTGGGACTGAAACAGGGGTGTGTGATGTCTCCATGGCTGTTTAATATATATATGGATGGGGTTGTAAAGGAGGTGCAAGGTAGGGCAGTGGATGTGGGGCTGGCCCTAATGAGTGAGGGTGAGATTTGGAAGCTTCCGGTGTTGCTGTATGCTGATGATACAGTATTGTTGAGTGAAGATGAATGGGAGTTGCAAGGTTTGGTGAATGAATCTGAGACAGTGTGTAGGAGGAAGCTGAAAGTTAATGTAAACAAAAGTAAAGTTATGGTGTTTGAGAGGAATGAAGTCACAGAGTGTGCAGTGAGGTTGGATGGTGAGGATATGGAGAATGTGAGTGCATTCAAGTACTTGGGTAGTGTGATGAGTAAGGATGGAACTTTGGGGGATGAAGTACGTGAAAGGGTACAGCAGGGAAGGAAGGTTGTTGGTACAGTGAAAGCAGTGATGAGATATAGGGAGGTGAGTATGGAAGTTAAGAAGTAACTGCATGATGGTATTGTGATCCCTACCCTGACGTATGGAAGCGAGGCGTGGACCTTGCAAGAGGGGAACAAGTCAAGAGTGAGAGCAGTGGAAATGAGTTACTTGAGAGGAGCATGTGGAGTGACGTGGAGGGACAGGCTGACGGATGAAGAAGTGAAAGAACGTTGTGGGGTAGATGTGGATGTGGTTGAGAAGATTAGGAGAAATACACTGAGGTGGTTTGGACATGTGGAGAGAATGGAGAATGAAAGACTGACTAAGAGGGTGTATGTAGGTGAGGTGGAGGGAGGGAGAGGGAAGGGTAGACCGAGGATGAGGTGGAGGGATGGAGTTGAGAGGTATATGAGGGAGGGGGGGATGAGTTGGGGGGAGGGTAGTCAAATGGTGGGTGACAGAGTGATTTGGACGCGTTTTGTCTGCGGCCACTCTTTGCGGGATTAGGGCGTCGGGCTATAGATAGATAGATAAATAGATCTTTACCTACCGAAAGAACAGCTGTTTTAGAGATCTTATCCACGATGGTTAGCAAGTTATGTGATGATGATGAATACAGATATCTTGGCCTGTTTAATCCTATTACCTATAAAAGGAGTCTAAATCGATTCCTAAGTCATGTCAATGCCTTGTTATGGTGAGAGTTGTATTGGTTGTACCTATGTTTGTCTGGTATGCGACCGCAGTTTATTCCGATATGTGTTGATTGCTTCAGGCTTATTTTCACCGTTTGTATTAAGGTTTTCGGTCTTTTCTTGTGTTTTATAGTTGCAAGCTAAATTTCTTGAGACGTTCTTCAAGTGATCAATGTTTCTTTTTCTTCGTCACTCGATAGTGACTTAATCACTACCTTATTGACTTTTCTCTTAATTACCCTGTATGGGCCTTCAAATTTAAGTGAAAGTTTGTAATTTCTAGTGTGAGTGAGGCTAAAGGCAATATCACCTATGCTGATATTTGATTCTTTTGCATCTTATTTAATGATTCTGTCATTTCTTCTTTGGACATAGCTGTTTCTTTACCTTTGTGTGAATTTCTTGAAATTCACATCAGCGACGTTTAGGATAATCGTCATAATTATATATGGGAATTTGCTCGCCCTCTAACGTCTCATAAGGGAGACGTTTGTCTGACCCGTAAATGATGAAATGAGGTGTATCTCCCATTGATTTGTTAATTGCACAGATAGGTGATGCTTCAACTCTGGGGATCCAGTCATCCCAGTTTGTGTACTTTTCATCGAGAATATGCCGTAGTATATCTAATATTTTTTTATTCTGCCTTTCCACCAATGCATTGGAAAGCAAGATATTAACTTTCTTTATATTGTATTGGTTACATATTTCTTGTAAAATGTCGCAGATAAATTCACCACCATTGTCACTTATTAACACCTCTTGTGTGGTGAACCTACAGATCACACTATTAATATTCATTGATAGTGTGCGACTGTTTCTGCTGTTTTATGCTTAATTGGAACTAAGATCACACATCGTGAGAAGTGATCATTTGCAAGTTGGTAGAAGTGATCAGTTGGCAGTTAAGGGTAATTTAAGCAAATCAACCGAGACAGTGTCCCACGGTTGTCTAGGTACAGGATATTGTCCTATAAGTGCAGGTGATAACCTATAACCTTTATGTTTCGCACATGACTCGCATCTGTCTATATGATTATGTATGTCTTTGCGTAACGTTGGCCAATAATGACATCCGGGCCTGTCTGACTGCCCTGTCCTTGCCAGGGTGCCCTGCATGTGGACTATCGTGTATTACCCTTAAAATGTGAGGTATCATTGTACTCGGAGTAACTACCTGCCTATTATTTTTTTTATGATTCATTTATTCTGTATTTACCCTATATAAGGCATTGTTTACCACTGTGAATTGTTCAAGTGGTACCTGTAACTTTGGTAATGGTACATCATCGCCTGACGAGATGATATATTACTTCCGACCATACTGGGTCCTGTCTTCGTGCGTGTGAAATTTCTTGATTTCTGGGGATTGTTTTATCATTGTTGGAGAATGATTCCCCTGACTTATTGTAGCAACATTGGCTAACGGGTTTCGTGGTAAGGCATCGGCAGCTAAATTTACTTTACTTTTACAATGTAAATATTCTCTACATAGAATATTTACATTGTAATTCTGGATTTTACCTTTCTATCGTGCTTTACTCCCAGAGAGGAGTTTTTCTTGAAACATACCCACGAGAGGCTTGTGGTCTCTGTATAGGTGAATTTCGTATCCGTACACGAGGTCACGAAATTTCTGTAGAGCAAATACTACTTCTAGGGCTTCTAAGTCTGTTGTACAGTAATTTGTCTCTGCTCCTTTTATTTGTCTACTGGCAATGGCAATGGGTTGGTATTATCCTCGCTTATCCTCCTGCGTCAGTACAGCACCTAAACCTTTGAGGGAAGCATCAGTGCAAATTGTGAATGGTTTTTGAAATTAGGATAGACAAGGCATGGTGCGCATGTAAGTTTATCTTTTAATTCATGAAATACTAATTTTTATTCCTCTTCCCAATGGAGTACAGCATCCTTTTTTAGTAGAATGAATAGCGGTTGTGCTATATGAGAGAATAGATTAATGATGGCGCGGTAATAATCCGCTAGCCACCAAAATTGTCTTATTTAATCTGTATTTGTGGGATTTGGGATATTCCTTACTGCCTTTATTTTGTCCTCAGACGTGTGAATACCTTGGGCATCTAATCTATGGCCTAAGAATTTTACTTCCTTAAAGCAAATTTGCATTTAGACAGCTTAATTTTTAAGCCAGCATCAGCAAGGTTTTGTAGGAGCTGGTCTAGTTTCTGTAGATGTTCGTCTATACTTAGAGAAGCTATAATAGTCATCTAGATAGACAAATACTCCTTTTTCCAGCATTCCAGACAATACGTAATTCAACAGTCTCTGGAAAGTACTTGGTGCTGTCTTCAACCCCATAGGCATTCGTTTATATTGGTAGTGCCCTGTATTCGTGGAGAAAGCAGTGTATTTCCGTGATTCTTGCACGAGGCTAATTTGGTAATAGCCATTGAGCACATCGAATGCGGAAAATACATTATTTTCTGATTCAATATTTTGTAAGACGTCACGTGACAATGGCATAGGAAACCGGTCAGGGATTGTGTGCTGATTTAATTTACGGTAATCTACTACCGCACGCATTTCTCCGTTTCGTTTGGGCACGAAAAATAATGGAGCATTCCACGGGTACACAGATGGTTCAATAATACCTTGTTTGAACATTTCCTCAACATACTGATTTGCCAGGGTGCGTTGAGAATGGCGACCCTGTAAGCTGGTATATACCTGCATACTGGTGGTGTGTCCGGATGTACGTTAATCTTGTGTGTAATTAGGTTAGTACACAGAAACTGTTCTTCAGATAATGTTACCGTTTGCCTATGTTTCTTCTACGTTGAATTGACCTGAGTGAATCAAATTCTCCTTTATGCACTCTCTATGCACTCTCTGTCTGACTAGTTTACTCTGCTCGACGCCCCTGCTACTGTCGCTTCGCGTATAGGAGCTGGACAAATTTCTAACCTACAAATACAGGTTCCTTTCTTAATCTTCACATCTCCATTCATGGTGTTAGCTAATATGACATTCGTCTCACCCTTGTCATTCATCGAGCACAGGGCGCTCTCTATCAAAAGGCCATTTATCCAAACCGTCTCTTCTAATGCAGACATTACAAATTCTCAATTTACTCAATCGTAACTTGCATGAATGATTTTTGTGGTAAATTTATATCATAATTAATGCTGGCTGGGTAAGTTGTTGAGTCACGTTTGTACTGTGATTGAGTGAGGAGTGGGGGTTGGGTTGTGGCAGCTGGTCTTTGTACGTCGGACTCCCTCATTTTGGTTGTGTGTGTAATCGTTCTTGTGACGCTAGTTTTCCTATAATTGCTGGTTGTATTTTCAGATGAAATTTCCTCTATAAATTCGCTGTCATAATGATTTCCATTGAAACGTGGCATCAATATTATATTTTGCGTCCAAGCAGCATTTCTCCACTAATTGATAATTTTTCTACTACGTAAAACGTGGTAGTGAATGATTTTGTGATCTCTGTGAAATTCATGTTTAATTCATACCAATAACTGGTATTTCTTTACCATCCACTGTGTATAAATTTGTCTGAGTTTTCCAAAAACGTCACTTTTCTTCTATTTCTAAAAAGTCTTGATAACTCATCTTGCGTTATTAAATTCATTGGTGAGCCAGAATCCAAAAATAATGAAATCTCTTCCTCCTCACATAAAGCAGAGACCAAAATGCTTCCATTTCCAAAGAGACTTCCTTTGTTGACTGTTTTTTTTAGTGTTTCATGTGTCGTCGTCTTTTGTGCTGGTGAGATCTTCCACCGACCTATAGATGGATACCATTTCTTCTATCGTTCTACAATCTGTGGCCAAATGTCCAGTGGACCAATGATATCTGCAAAATGCCTTGAAACCTCTTGCCTTTTGCCATTTTCTTTCGTTTTAATGTAACACTCCGATTTTGTGTGACCAGGCTTTGCACAATAATAACAGTGTTACTTGAATTGAGGTGATCTTCCTTTTGCTTGTCTTTGTCCCGATCGATGACTACTGGGACTTCGGCCAGACTCTCATACCTCCCTGTTACCTGGTGTGCGGGAACGAGTCCTTGAGCTAACCTGACAATGCTTGTTACTGAAGTGGTCGAGATTGTCTCTGGTCCTTGCCGGGACTTATTTATCCCTGCTACGATTTCTGACACTTTGATCCCTGTCCTGTTTGCCTGTGATGTGTCAGTCACACCAGCTTTACTGGAGTTAAATTCCATCTCTTAAATGAAATCATGTAAACTCATCCCTGGATTATATGGGATGGTTTATGCGATTTTTAATATCCTGCCATGTATCCAGTGATGTCAACGACATGCACTGGTGATATATTACCATCCTCTGTGACCCAGTCTGAGTTTTCTAGGCTAGATAGAAGGGTCTTTTTAATTGTGGAAATATCTGCTGTAATCTCCCCTAGATCTGAGCCTGAGTGTGTTTGCCTAAGTAGGTCTACAATTATCTGCAATTCTGGTTTTATACCACCAAAAAAATTCTTGCCTACAGAGAATTTCCTAAGGAATTCTGTCTTAAACTGCTCGGCTGTCGAAGCTCTCAACAGCTTGTCTGACCGCAACAAATTTCCTGCTGGGCATCGTTCCTGGTTTATTCTAGTTGAAAAAAGCTATTTTTCTTTTCTCATCTATAACGTGTCTCCTAATGAAATACTGCTGACATTGTTCAATAGACAAGATTGACATTAAAACTAATGTCAATCTTGTCTTTTTCCGTACCAGAAAATGTTGGTAGTTCATTGTCTTCATGACAAATATACACTGGAAATGGAGTATTACTAGAATTCTGTGAAGGTATTGCACTAGTACTTGCTTCACCCACATTAGCCATCTATACAGTTTTTTTCTTGTTATCGTCATTTACAAGCAATTTATATATTTTTTCCTGATCTTAATACTCTATGGTCTAAGTTATCGCAAAATAGAAATGAATTTTTATAAAGTTCACTGTCTACATCTGAAATTTCTGACCAAATGCCATCGTCATTTACTTCAGCGTAAATTGCATCTGTTTGCTGTTCTTTATCTATAGTGTGCTTTGTTTCCTGGGCCTGGTTTTCCGCTTGTTCTTGTGTTTCTGATGGTGTTTCGGAATTTACATTTTGTTGCTCGTTTTCTGGTGTTTGTGTCAGGGTATTTGTCAGAGTTAATGTGGATCCTTTGGGCACTAATTGTGGAACTTTACTTAGCATAATGGGATTACACAATGAAACATATTTTACTTTTCTCTTGATTGTTTATAAAATAAAAATGATAAAACATGTGTAAATCGTGTAATTGTCTCTCTACGTAATTTTTAATATTTACGATATATATATATATATATATATATATATATATATATATATATATATATATATATATATATATATATATATATATATATATATATATATATATATATATTATGCGCCGAAGAAGGAACCAAAAGCCATGAGCCCGCTATAACAGTTCCCTCCAAGAGAAAAACAAAATACAATATAGAGCTAAATTCAAGGTCTGATGATTTCGAGATGCTTGGACACTGCGTTTGAAAGACTGGAGTTCGTAGGCAACAGGAAATGCAGACAGAGGGAGACAGTTCCAGAGTTGACCTGTTCCATAAATGAGAGACTGGGAGTAACCGTTAACTTTTGCATTAGAGTTGGACAGAAAAGGGATGAGAGTTTGCTGCTAGACGGATGCTACGCGACCGTTGTAGAGGTGGAGGAATGCATGCAGACAGTTCAGAGGAGCAGTGACCATTAAAGTAGCGATAGAAAAGAGATAAAGATGCAACAGTGTGGCGGAGACAGAGATTGAAGGGAGTCAGTAAGAGAAGGAGAGTTAATGAGACGAAAAGCCTTTGACTCCACCCTATTGAGAAGAGCTGTTTGTGGGGAGCCTCCCCACACATGAGATTTGTACTCCACACAGGGGCGGATAAAATCCCTGTAAGAGTCAACAACTGTGCAGGGGTAAAGAAAGAACGGAGTCGGCTTAGCACACCAAATCTCTTGGAAGCTGATTTTACAAGAGATGTATTATGATCTTCCCAAGATAAGTCCCGAGTAAATGAAACCCCAAGCATGTTCAAGGATGATACAGGATTAAGCTGAATATTATTAAACATTAGTGGGTATACCTATGGAAGATTCTGTCGGGTTGATAGGTGTAAGAACTGAGTCTTAGATGCATTAAAAACCAGATTATTTTTACCCCAGTCAGAGATACGAGCGAAGTCAAACATTAGGTGTGCCATAGCCTCATCCCTTGTTTGCTGAAGTAACTGTTGAGATGGGTGTTGCGGGAACCGAATGGAAAGGTGAAGGGTGGAGTCATTAGCGTATGAGTGGATAGGGTTAGATGTACAGCTTAGAAGGTCATTGATGAATAAAAGGAAGAGAGTTGGTGATAGGACAGAGCCCTGAGGAACATCTCTGTTGATAGATCTAGGAGAAGAACGATGGCCGTCTACAACAGCGGCTATTGAATGACCAGAAAGGAAGCTATGGATGAAGGCACAGATAGAAAGATAGAAACCGTAAGAGGGCGGTTTGGAAATTAAAGATTTGTGCCAGACTCTATCGAAAGCCTTTGAGATGTCAAGTGCAATGGCAAAGCTTTCGCCAAAGTCCCGAAAGGAAGATGACCAGGAGTCTGAAAGGTATGTGAGAAGATCGCCAGTGGAGCGTCCCAGACGGAACCCCTACTGACGATCAGATAGAAGATTTTGATGGGAAAGATGCCTTAAAATTTTTGTATTGAGAACTGACTCAAAAATTTTTGAAATACATAACGTTAAAGCAATTGGACGATAGTTGGAAGGTTGGGAGTGGTCACCATTCTTTTGGACTGGCTGAATGAGAGCAAACTTCCAGCAAGAAGGAAAGGTACAAGTTGACAGACAAAGGCGAACGAGTTTGCCTAGGCAGGGTGTAAGCACAGAAGCACAGTTCCTGAGAACAAGAGGGACTCCATCAGGCCCATATGCCTTGTTAGTACTGAGGCCAGTGATGGCAGAAAATACATCAGCTGAAGAAATATTAATGTCAGCCTTGAGGAAGTCAGAAGGGGGAAGTGATGGAGGAACAGCACCGGAAACGTCTAAGGTGGAATTGGAGGAGAAAGTCTGTGCGAAGAGATCTGCTTTATCAGTACAGAACCATCAGAATAGAAAAGAAGAGGGAAAGATGATGAGGTAAAGTTGTTAGAAAGGTTTTTTGCAAGGTGCCAGATGGAGCGGGAAGAATTCGAGTTGGAGAGTTGCGAGCATTTAGTACGAATGAAATTATTTTTAACAGAGCGAAGAACAGACTTAGCACGATTCCGGGCAGAAACGTAAAGATAATGTGATTCAGGGGTGGGTTGGCTCCGTTACCTTTTGTAGGCCCTCTCCTTGTTGCAGACAGCATTAGAACAAACGTGATTAAACCAAGGCATTCTTGGGTTAGTCAAAGAATATGAGAAAGGAATGTATGCTTCCATGCCCGAGAGAATAACCTCCGTAATGTGCAAGGCACACTCAGATGGCTCCCGGCCATGGAAGCAATGATCATTCCAGGGAAAATCAAAGAGGGCCTCCCAGTCCGTGGCTCCAAAATGCCACAGACGATGTTTCCCTGGTGGGTCCACAGGCTGTACCGAAGTGATAGGACAGGTTAAGGTGATAAGGTTCTGATCGGAAGAGCCCAACGGAGAGAAAAGATTAACAGTGTAATCAGAAGGATTAGTTGTAAGGAAGAGGTCAAGTATGTTGGAGCTCTCTCCAAGGCAGTCTGAGATACGGGTAGGGTGCTATACGAGCTGCTGTAGGTCATTAAGGATTGAAAAGATGTAGGCTTGTTCACCAGGTGGATTAGTGAAAGGATAGGAGAGCCAAAGGTGGTGGTAAACATTGAAATCTCCTAGAACGGAGATTTCAGAGAAAGGAGTAATGGATAGAATGTGTTCCATCGTAGAAGTAAGATAGTCGAAGAATTTTTGATAGTAGAATTAGGGGATAAGTAAACAGCAGAGATATATTTAGTCAGAGAATAACAGGAAAGCCGAAGCCAGAGTGTAGAGAACTCAGAAAAATCGAGTTCAGGAACATGAGAGCATGATAAATCGTTGCGTATATATACACAACAGCCACCTTTGGCTTTGAAATGAGTATAGAAAAAGTAGGAGGATACAGAAAAGGGTTTGCTGTCAGCTGCCTCGGACAGCTGAGTCACAGAAAAAGAAGGTGAGGTTTAGAGGAGCAGAGGTGGTGCTCAACAGAGCGAAAGTTAGAGGAAAGGCCGCGAATATATATATATATATATTTATATATATATATATATATATATATATATATATATATATACTGTATATATATATATATATATATATTGCTTGGTTCGTTAACTAAGTGATAGTATGTTATGGATAGTTATGTAATTGATGAAGAGTTAACTAATATAATCTTCGTTAGAATAAATCAGCTCACTAGAACAGCAGTGGAGATACAGTCGTGGTGTTTGTTGAATGTTGATTACATCTTTGGTCAAGACACTCGCTCTCCTCTTCCTGGTGGTGGTCAGATGTCACACACGTCACTTAGCGTTTGGTTGAGGTAGGTTAGGTCCTGGTATGATAGAATCAACACTCGGTGTCGTTGCTAGTGTAGGCAGACAGGCTGGCAGGCAGGCAGATGCAGGATGGCAAGCTGGTGTTGTCAGGCACTCGGACAGATTGACAGCTTATGACGACTTAAGCAAATGATGACAATGCTGAGCTGCTTGCCTCACTGTGATAGTGGTGGTGGGGAAGATAGTGGGGGTTGTTGGGGATGGAGAAGGTGGAGGTCGTGGTGGATGATGGTGTTGGTTCAAGGAGGGAGAAAATGTGCTGAAGTTGGGTCAACACACTTTCTTCTTTCCTTGTTTACTTCTTCGTCTTGTAGTGTTTGATTTTCTTTACTTGTTAAGATGAACTTGCACGCTTGTAGAGTCGTTGATAGACGTAGTTTATCGTTGACATTGTTTCTCGTAATCGTGGAGTTGTGATTTAGGAGCGATTAGGGACGAAGTTAAGCTGCGTTGATGCGACGCCTGCTCTCGCTCTCTGCTTTGCTTGTTTGTTTTTGTTTGATTACGTGAAGTCGCCAATTTGTGCTTTGTCGTAGATTGCTGTGATTGAGACGTTAATCGGCTTCGTTTACAGCTCGCCACCACTCTCAGTGAACGTAGTGAGGTAGATATCGTAGTATAAACTCGTAAGGCGTAAATGAACCGCTACTACCAATGCAAGTGAGGTTTCATTTGTCCCGCTGTACATCAATGTAAGTAGACGTAGCCGAGGGGTGTAATTATACAGAGAAGGTTATCTGGCCACCAATCTCGATAGCGCAGTTTTAGGTACTTGTAGTGTGATAGGGCACTTGATTATGGATCGTTAAGCTCAGCCATAACTAAGAAGTGAGACGTAGTGTCAATGAGGTGAGTTACAGCACTCTAGGGTTACAAGGTGTATTGCACAAAGTTATAAAAGAGATGAGCTAAGTTGGAGCTTCTCACCAGCCTTCTCTCCCCTTTCTCTCTCTAACCCCCTTCTGATCTGAAGGGAATCTCTCCGACATTATATAGAGTGTGGGGAGGATGTGTATCGTAAATTTCCTATCACGTGGACCAAGTGGCTAGGGTTGGTTACTCCACGTGTTTTGGAGACGTCATGAAATTCTTGTTCGTCTGGCCTACGAGGAAGTTTGATATACATCGTATGGCTTAAGAATTCTTTTCTTAGTGGTCTGGGACAACAAGGATTGTGGATATACGTTGTGTGAATTGACATTCCTGGTTCATCTAGGCAAGGGGATGTGTTCTTTAACTCTTCCTGTAGGACTCATAACTACCTGCTCTACATATTGTTACCTATAGCTATATACAGTATTTACATATAGCATTGTGTTATATTATGCCTACACATCGCTCTGTCACGCGAAACTGGTGTACGATCGACAGTAAATAGTCATAACATATTAATTGATACAAGATACACATTGCAGTCAATCTGTAAGTGAAATACATAATATTGTGAAGGTTACATAATTGGGATAATGTAATTATAATTATGAAACTATACATGTATAATATGAGTAATATTAAAATAATACAATGAAAAGTCTACCGTAGTCAATTATATAATATATATGAGAAGGACTTGCTATTTATATATATATATATATATGTATTTCTCTCTCTCTCTCTCTCTCTCTCTCTCTCTCTCTCTCTCTCTATATATATATATATATATATATATATATATATATATTTAGTCAATTATATATGTGAGATGGACTTGCTGTATATACAGTAATCCCCATACTATCTGGACGCCCACTTTTCGGACATTCCCACTTACCGGACATTGTGGGCCTGGACCTTCGGAACCCAATAATGGCCGCCCTCAAAAAAAAAAAAAATCCCCCCCAAAATCCGAATTTTTTCCCATCCGTAATTTGAAATTGCCGCGTGGCGCCGAACAGCTCTTACACCACAGACCCTCACCCCTTCCTTCCTCCCCCCTCCCCCCTCCCCTGTCAGGGGTGCCATTTGAATTTTTCATTACCAAATGTTAGCCAATTTGGCCATGAAAAATTCGTTTGGTAATGAATCAGAGTAATGCATTACCAAATGGATTTTTCACATGTATGAGGATACACAGGATGGAGATGGGGGATTGTTTGCTCTCTCTGATTAATCTGCTAAAGTACATTGTGTGAAAATAACCAACATGCTGTTAATTATACAAAGAGTACTTGTATATATAATTAGTGAAGAATAAATGGTAGCATTACGAATTTGGTAATAAAAAGTTAAATTTGGTAATGAAAACTGAGGTGTTTGGTAATGTGGCCGTTGCGATCTGGCAACTCTGTTTCCCCCTCATACACCAACACCGAAACATTACCTAACTTCGATCGCGAGTGGTAGCATGTTGTAATGGGAGCCACACGTGCTCATTTTTTTGTGAATAAACAGTGAATAAACTGCAATACCTCGCCACTAGACCACACGGGAATTTACAATGTTGTGCAGTGTTAAGAAATTAGAATTTAGAGTGCAAAGAATTAGCTGTGGAGTGCAAATGGCGGTTGGACTGGCCTGGTGCAATTAACAATGTTAACAGTTATAACTCACAGTGCAAAGAATTACTGTAAGTGGAGCACAACACAGGATTACTGTACGTGCTTCAAGAGCATTTTCACCACTGCCAAAACCTTACAATAGGCAGCCAGAAACGTGTTGTAATTACCCTGGATGAGGTACAGTCACTTCTAATTCCTAATTCTTTGGTTCCTTTTCATTTATTTCAAGCTTTATGTCCATTATTGGTGTGAATAGGGTCTTAAATAGGTTTAAAATATGTGCTATGCATGTACAGAAGGGAGTTATTTAGGTGGCTTTCAAAATTAATACGTACCAGTCCAGGAGCCAGGGACTTCTTGTAAGTACCCAGAATGTTTAATGTTGTATATACTCACCTCTAAAACCTCATTTTGTGGTTCTTTTCCATTTATTTCAGTCTTTTATGTCCCTTATTGCTGTGATTTGGGTCTTAAATAGATGCTATGCATGTCCAGAGGGAGTTGTATAGGTGTTTTTCTGAGTTAGGGTCCATAAGTACAAGTCCAGGAGGCTGGTACCCACTATCTGGACAGGACCACTTTCCAGACTCTCTCTCTCTCTCTCTCTCTCTCTCTCTCTCTCTCTCTCTCTATATATATATATATATATATATATATATATATATAATAGTGTAATTAAAGTAAGCCTATATTATGTGTAACCCATATTTTGTTATTTTATATAAAATATATATACATTATTTAAAATGTTTACTCAGTCTTGTCTCACTCATACAGAACCGTTCTTAAACATTGATTCCAGGTTAGTAATCCATGCTTGCATTCTGTACATGGCCAAAATTAATACAGTAAATATGATGGAAAAAATTACAAAGATGACTGGAGTTGGGCTGTATACATAATATGGGTTAAACACAATCCTACTGTATTCTTTCCAAGGTTGTATTGCCTGATTTATTAATTGCATGGTTTCATGGTGACATGTGGAGGTGTAGGAGGACTACTGGGCCTTGGGATAGGCAACTGCCCCCAAGAAATAGGCCCTGAGCCTTTACCCAGAGTCGGACATAAAAAAAAAAAAAATACTTGGAAGTCAACTTAATGTGTGCACTTACATTTTTCATCCTAGGCAGTGGCTCGAAGTTTTTGTGTGTGTGGTTGAGAAAGGAATAATGGTTTTTAGTGGGCAAGGTAGACAGTGTAGGTGTTAGGACTGTACATTAATCTGGTGAGATATATAAACCAGAAGCTGGTGTATGGGCTGGAGGTGTGTCTGGGCAAGTCACAAAAACTGATGTATTTTGAGTGAAATAGAAGAACTGTGAATGTCCAATGCGTTGATGATGGATGAGTTTATCTGCAGCAAATGTGAAGTTGCAATGATGAGGGATGTCATGATCCTTTATGATGGCTATTTCACAAGGGACTGTCTCAGCTGGCTGAAACGTGATGTACGCAGGACAAAGGTGAAATGCATGTAATGTGCAACATTTGTGTTCAATTGTTGTTTCACTAAAGAAAGTGACAGTGTCCTGTTTCTTGGAGACCATGATGATTTCTGTTTTGATGTTGATGGTGACTAATGAGTCATCTTTCTCAGAAGGAAAAGAGTATTTCTGATAGACTGTGAAAATATCATCCGTTACGAATGTTACAGTACATGTCTCACAATAACTTTGTAAGTTCTTTGTAGTTTATTTTTTTAGATAATTTATATATATATATATATATATATATATATATATATATATATACATATATATATATATATATATATATATATATATACATATATATATATATATATATATATATATATATACATATATATATATATATATATATATATATATACATATATATATATATATATATATATATATATATATATATATATATTAGACTCGTGGACGAGCAGTTGTTATACGTGAGTAGCTTTGTAAGTAGATTTTGTCATGCAATGACAGGAGAGGTAAAGAATAGTATGGGACTATTTTTGTCTTGGAATATTAAAGTTTCACACACACGAGTGAAGTATAAGTAGAGTCCCTCAAGCTACCTTCTTCTCTCTCTCTCTCTCTCTAGCCCATGTTGCTAGGCTCGTTCTCCCTACTACCTGCCGGGTCTATGGCCTGTCTCCTTCTGAGCTCTGCTTCCTAAATTCTGATGTAGCAGGGGTCGTGTCACGTGTGTTACGCTGTGGCTGGAAAGTTCTAGAAACCTGTGTGTGAGTATGTGTGTATGTGTGTGTATGGTCACTAGGCTTTGTTCGTATGCTATCTCGCTTACACACTACCTATATCATCCTCTGACTTGCTACTTTCTGTGTATTGTCAACATTTCCTCAGTTATACTTGTAAGATCATTTCCCTTTCCCAGGCTTGCCTGGAGCTCTGTGTATCTATTTATCTATCTAGCTATTATGATTTGTAATTATAATATGGAGTACTGACACTGCTCGGCCACGTACTGGAGGTCCTCCAATAGCAATCATCATTGACACATGCTAATCTATTAGTACATAATATTGATAATAATATTGTATACATATAGTATTCATGTTAATATTGTTCTGATCTATTTTAAACAAGTTGTATACATATTTGAATAAATGCAATGGTTGTTCTTTACGTTTCTGCCCGGAATCGTGCTAAGTCTATTCTTCGCTCTACTAAAAATAATTTCATCCATACTAAATGCTCTCAACTCTCCAACTCGAATTCTTCCCGCTTCTCCTGGCACCTTGCCAAAAATCTTTCTAACAACTTTACCTCATCATCCTTCCCTCTTTTCTACTCTGATGGTTCTGTAGCTATTTCTTCTACTGATAAAGCAGATCTCTTCGCACAGACTTTCTCCTCCAATTCCACCTTAGACGATTCCGATGCTATTCCTCCATCACTTCCCTCCTCTGACTTCCTCAAGGCTGACATTAAAATTTCTTCAGTTGATGTATTTTCTGCCATCACTGGCCTCAGTACTAACAAGGCATATGGGCCTGATGGGGTCCCTCCTGTTGTTCTTAAGAACTGTGCTTCTGTGTTTACACCCTGCCTAGGCAAACTCTTTGGCCTTTGTCTGTCAACTTGTACCTTTCCTTCTTGCTGGAAGTTTGCTCTCATTCAGCCAGTCCAAAAGAAGGGTGACCACTCCCAACCCTCCAACTATCGTCCAATTGCTTTAACGTCCTGTATTTCAAAAGTTTTCGAGTCAATTCTCAATAGAAAAATTTTAAAGCATCTTTCCTATCACAACCTTCTTTCCGATCGTCAGTATGGGTTCCGTCAGGGACTCTCCACTGGCGATCTTCTCACCTACCTTTCAGACTCCTGGTCATCTTCCTTTCGGGACTTTGGCGAAAGCTTTGCCATTGCACTTGACATCTCAAAGGCTTTCGATCGAGTCTGGCATAAATCTTTAATTTCCAAACTCTCCTCCTACGGTTTCTATCATTCTATCTGTGCCTTCATCGCTAGCTTCCTTTCTGGTCGTTCTATAGCCACTGTTGTAGACGGCCATCGTTCTTCTCCTAGATCTATCAACAGTGGTGTTCCTCAGGGCTCTGTCCTATCACCAACTCTTTTCCTTTTATTCATCAATGATCTTCTAAGCTGTACATCTAACCCTATCCACTCATACGCTGATGACTCCACCCTTCACCTTTCCATTCGGTTCCCTCAACGCCAATCTCAACAGTTACCTCAACAAACAAGGGATGACGCAATGGCACACCTAATGTTTGACTTGGCTCGTATCTCTGACTGGGGTAAAAATAATATGGTTGTTTTTAATGCATCTAAGACTCAGTTCTTACACCTATCGACCCGACAAAATCTTCCACAGGTATACCCACTAATGTTTAATAATATTCAGTTTAATCCTGCATCATCCTTGAACATGCTTGGGGTTTCATTTACTCGGGACTTATCTTGGAAAGATCATTTTGCATCTCTTGTAAAATCTGCTTCCAAGAGATTGGGTGTGCTAAGCCGACTCCGCTCTTTCTTTACCCCTGCACAATTGTTGACTCTATACAGGGGTTTTATCCGCCCCTGTGTGGAGTAAAACTCATGTGTGGGGAGGCTCCCCACATACAGCTCTTCTCAATAGGGTGGAGTCAAAGGCTTTTCGTCTCATTAACTCTCCTCCTCTTACTGACTCCCTTCAACCTCTGTCTCTTCGCTGCATTGTTGCATCTTTATCTGTTTTCTATCGCTACTTTAATGGTCACTGCTCCTCTGAACTGTCTGCTTGCATTCCTCCACCTCTACGACGGGCGCGTACCACCCGTCTTGCAGCAAACTCTCATCCCTTTTCTGTCCAACTCTCTAATGCAAGAGTTAACCGTTACCGTCTTTCATTTATGCAACAGGTCAGCTCTGGAACTGTCTCCCTCTGTCTGTATTTCCTGCTGCCTATGATCTCCAGTCTTTCAAACGCAGTGTGTCCAGGCATCTCAAAATGATCGGATCTTGAATTTGGCTCTCTATTGTATTTTGTTTTACTCTTGAAGGGAACTGTTATTGCGGGCTCTTGGCCTTTGGTTCCTTCTTCCTCGCATAGAACAGAGAGAGAGAGAGAGATAGCGAGACAGGGAGGTAGCTACCCGGGACTTATACTCTTATACCTGTCTAATATTTCCAAGACAAATAAAAATAGTCCCATACTATTCGTTACCTCTCCTGCCTCTACAAGCAAATACAAAGTCGCTGCTTTATGATACAAAGTCTTATGACATTTGGTAGCAGCGAATCAACATTAAATTACTACAAAATATCAAGATTGAAAACAACCAACAACATCAGCTCCTGACAGTATTCTCTCCATCCAGCCCCCTCCGTCTCCCAGATCATTACGCTGATGCAGAGGTCAAGAGATCACTCGACGCCTTGCAAGTAGCTTAACGACAAACCAGCAAATCTGCGGACATCGTCTCCGAATTAAAAGCAAATTTCTACAAAAGCAACCGAGACTACAAGATTAGCTTCAGTTCTACATTGAATCCTACAAAATACAGCCTACAGTGCAAATTGTCTACAAGTCTACGACGAATCAGCGACCTACAGCCATCTACAATCAACTACAATTAACAACTCTACGTCGTCTGTATAATCTTCTACACGCACCTACAAGTAGCGGCAGTCTTCATCCCACAACGAGTAAATCACTAGAGAAAAGGACCGAGAAAACATCAAGAAAGAAAGAATCAACCAATTGCATTTGCCAGCAGACAAACAAGAGGTGCGGAGAAAAATTATAGCACTACAGACTTAGAGGCACTTGCAGTGATTTTTGCATTACAAAAGTTTCGAGATTTGGTATATGGTTACGAAATCCACTTATTCACCGACCATAAACCACTGGTGGGTATGTTTAAAGAAAAACTCCTTTCTGGGAGGAGAGCAAGATGGAAATGTACAGTTGAAAACTACAATGTACAAATACATTATATACAAGGTAAAATGAATATAGTAGCTGACGCATTATCTAGGAACCCGAACACAATTCAGGTCGCGGCGTTAGATCTCAAAGGAAATATCCCAAACCACGAGGATATCGCAAAGGCACAAAGACTTGACCCAGTATGGTCAAAAGTAATATACAAGTTAGAAAGTGGAGATGACATACAATTACCCAAACTTCATGACCCACTTGAACAATTCACAATGGTCAATAATACATTATACAAAATTAACTCTAAACAACCAAAACGCCAAAGAAATACTAACCAGTTGGTAGTACCTAATGACATGATACCCCAAGTATTACGAATGATACACGACAGCCCACATGCAGGACACCCTGGAAAGGATAAGACATTCAACCAAGCCCAGCTATTATATTACTGGCCTTCATTACGAAGAGATATAAACAATCATATAGACAGATGCGAATCATGTGCGAAACACAAAGGATACCCAATCACACCTGCACCGATGGGTAATTACCCAGTACCACATCAACCATGGGACGTTGTCGCTGTTGATTTACTCAAGATGCCATTATCATACAATAATAACCTATACTTATTCGTAGCAACGGATCATTTTTCCCGTTATGTCATTTTAGCTCCAATTAAAGATAAGACAGCAGAGACAGTAGCAAAGGCAATAACAGATAATGTAATATGTCGCTTTACTACCCCAAAGGTATTAATAAGTGATAATGGAGGAGAATTTAATTCTGAGATCTTACAAGAAATATGTAACCAATACAACATCAAAAAGGTTAACGTTTTGGCCTATCACCCAGCATCGAATGGGTTGGTAGAGAGACAAAATAATAAGGTATTAGATGTGCTACGACACATTCTCAGTGAAAATTATGCAAGCTGGGATGATTGGATTCCCAGAGTAGAGGCCTCCATTAATGGGTCTATAAATAAATCCATTGGTGACACACCACATTTCATTATATATGGCACAGATAAAAAATTACCATATGAGCTCCTAGAAGGTGACAGCATGCCTATATACAATTACGATGATTACTCTAAACTCCGTTTACGTGAATTCCAGGACATTCACAAAAGAGTGCAAAAACAATTAACGATGTCCAAGGAAGAAATGACGGAGGCATTTAACAAGAAGGCAAAAGATTCACCTATCAGCTTAGGAGACATTGTTTACGGAGTCATTCATACGAGAGACAATAAATTATCCCCTAAATTTGAGGGCCCATACAGAGTAATTAACATAAAAGCAAACAAAGTTTTAATTAAGTCACTTTCAAGTGGCGAGGAGAAACAAGTTCATATTGACCATTTAAAACGAGTTTCAAGGGAATTATCCCATAATTATTCAGCCTCGGATACAACCGAACAGGTGAACGTACCTCAAGAAACCAAGCAAGAACACAACAATGATTACAAAAAGAAATTAAGGTCATATACCAAACAATCGAACATAGGTGCAACTATTCCAATGAAATCTACAGTACATCATTTACGAGAATTAAATATCGATTTAAACTCCTTCTATAAATGAAATAACAACCAACCGTAACGCACATCATCACTATCATCAACCACAGCTTTATAGGAAATTAATAGATTTTTTTTTTTTCGGTAGGTTACGATGAGGGGATTTATGCTATGGATTCTCCTATACATAGTAAGAGTATATGCGCACCTAGACCCCAAGCATATAGTACGACAAGGATGCCTCATAGCTCCAACGGCCACGACTACAATCGTCAAGGACGTCATGAGTACTGAAATAAGTCTAGATTACTTGTATGACTTACCTACTTATGTAGAAAGACTTGCGACGCCGATGCGAACTCTGGACTTCAAGATAGGGAATTATGTTTCACAAGCACATAACACCAAGGAAGTGGATGAAATGGTGAAGTTAGCGAAATGGAAATTAGAACAGGCGAAGTCAACTATGCTCGTCATGATCCAAGATCTCCCATCTTATGGAACGGAGGTACTGAGCGACAGGAACAATATCCCACTGCTGCCACCAAATGTCATAAAGACTTTGTATCATAAAGCAGCGACTTTGTATTTGCTTGTAGAGGCGTATATTTTAGACTTGTGGTCGAGCGGCTTTTATATCTTGTAGTAATTTCCCCACCAGATGTCATGTAGTGACGGGAGAGGTAAAGAATAGTATGGGACTATTTTTATTTGTCTTAGAAATATTAAACAGGTTTCTCACATGGAAAGAGTATAAGTCCCGGGTAGCTACCTCCCTGTCTCGCTATCTCTCTCTCTCTCTGTTCTAAGGCTAATCTCCCTCTCGACCTCTCTCTAGGGTCGCTTGTCTCCTTCTGTCTAGCCTGTTCGGTGGCTAATCTCCGTCTCAGCTCTCTTTCCTAAATTCTGGTGTAGCAGGGGTGTGTCACGTGGGTTCCTCGTGGATCTTTGTTCACGAGAGGACTGCTGACAGCTAACTGCATCATCTCCTTACTGGCCGCTGTCGTCAGCTTCCCTCAGTGTAAGCATGTTTAGCATTGCTCGATTCTCGCAGACACAACACCTCTCATCATCTGACTCCCTGCTTCTATCTGTCTCTCTATCTATCTATTTATCTATCTATCTATTATGATTTGCAATTATAATATGGAGACCTACCACATTGTTAAATAATTGTGTTGGCCTTATAATTGTAGTTAAAGTTACATAAAAGTTACATCTTGTTAATGCAACTGTTACATAATTGTTACATATTGTTTGTAGTTACATATCGTTTGTAGTTACATAATTGTAATAATTGCAGTCCTGACACTGAATCCGGTCATGCTGCGGTCGATGATGTGCCATGCCACTAGATTGTGGAGACAACAATTTGCTTTTTATTTCACTTATAGAAGAAGTTTATGTGATGTGCCATGGCACTTACTTGTGGAGACAACAATTTGTTTTTTGTTTCACTTATAGAAGTTTATGTGGTATTTTGGCATTTGTAGTAAAACTTACACTTATTTTCATTTGTTTGTTATGTGATTTTACTCTATTTCTTTTTCTTTCCTTTTTTTTTTTTGTATGTATTGATTTTCTATAGTTTGTTTTTCTTCGTTTGTCTACGTTTTTTCGGTGTTGCTCGAGGTTGCATAATTGCTGGCTAATTCCCTTGAGACCATTTTTTAAGGTTTAGCTTATATTGCACAGATATTATTGAAAATAATATTATATAGTCCCATATTTTGTTATTTTATATAAAAAATATATATACACTATATACAGTATTTATATACACTGACGTTCTTCACTTACACCTATCGTGGGCAATATATGTGTCAGCACTGTGTGGAAATCATTGTCTTCACGATTGTGTTGATGTTCATTCTTGCTAACGTCATTTGTGTTGGCCATTTTTTTTTCTGGTTTTCCTTGTAACTTAATTTATCTGTTTCCACAAGGTAGCTTTAATTAATAAATGTTTAATACAGTTCTTTTAATCGCTCACTGAGTAACTGTGATGGTATATTTTCTTTATTACTTTGTAGATGTACTAATATATAGCTGTATGTATGCAACACGTATTTTATGTAGGTATAAATGGTAACACTCGTTGGTAGTAAATAAATGCTATAATAAATGAATAAATATATACAGTGTAGAATATTTATTGTTGGTGCAAGTATTTAATGATTGAATTATGAAGATAATTGAAGTAGGTATATGTATTTAAGTTGTAACTATACAGCACGTTTTATATGTTTGTGCAGAAGTCTTTTGTCTATCACTGTGTATTGTATAAATGAAGTAACTATGTAACTCACTAAGTTTTACCGTGGTGGGAATGATGTGAGTGGTGTTACTCTGCACATGGTGATAGCGTTGTTCTTCACGGGTTGATTGACGTGTTGTGGGGTGTCAGACACACGGCTTGGCGTCGTCTCAGCACACGTATGGTGACGTCGACTTCCCACACTGGTAGCTGTGGTGAGTAAATGAGTAGCGATGAGTAATTTGAGTGAAGATGAGTGAGTAAGATAAGTTGTGAATATGGGCTTGGTATTTGCTTCGTTGTCTTGACCTCTTCACTCCTGCGTCAGCGGTGGAGGTTGGGGGACGGTAGGAGAGAAAGGAGGGTGAGGTCTTGTGGTTGTGAGTTGTGAGTCGTGTCTCATTCTTCGTGTGTTTTTGTTTTACTTTCTTGGTGTATTCTCGCTCCTTTTTTCTTGTGATTTACTCGTTGTGGGATGAAGACTCGCTACTTGTAGGTGCGTGTAGATTATACAGACGACTCGTAGAGTTGTTACTTGTAGTTGATTGTAGATGGTTGTAGTTCGTTGGTTTGTCGTAGAAATTGCAAGATTGTATCAGTACTTTGTTAAACTACTGAAAAGACTTCGTGTGATCACTTCTACATCAGCGTGATTTTCGTGGAGACGGAGGGGGGGTTGGAGAGAATACTGTCAGGAGCTGGTTGTGAGTTGTCGGTTGTGAGAGGTATGTTTTGTTTTCAATCTTGATATTTTGTAGGAATTCACTGTAGATTAGTAGACGGGGTTCATAGGTTCGCTGCCGCCATATCTCACTATAACTTTGTAAGTGCTTGTAGTGATTGTTTTGTAGATCAGTTATATATACATTAGACTTGTGGACGGGCGGTTATTATACTTGATTAGTTTTGTAAGATAATCTTGGTTCCCTTTTGTCATGCAATGACAGGAGAGGTAAAGAATAGTATGGGACTATTTTTATTTGTCTTGGAATATTAACAAAGTCACACACGAGTGAAGTATAAATAGAGTCCCTCGAGCTACCTCCTTGTCTCTCTCTCTCTCTCTCTCTCTCTCTAGCCCATGTTGCTAGGCTCGTTCTTCCTACTACCTGCCGGTTCTCCTTCTGAGCTCTGCTTCCTAAATTCTGATGTAGCAGGGGTCGTGTCACGTGTGTTACACTGTGGTTGGAAAGTTCTAGAAACCTGTGTGTGAGTATGTGTGTATGGTCACTAGGCTTTGTTCGTATGCTATCTCGCTGACACACTACCTACATCATCCCCTGACTTGCTACTTCCTGTGCATTGTCGACATTTCCTTAGTTATACTTGCAAGATCATTTCCCTTTCCCAGGCTTGCCTGGAGCTCTGTCTGTCTATCTATTTATCTATCTATCTATTATGATTTGTAATTATAATATGGAGTCCTGAAATATGGATGATATAACATCAGATTTTTTTTCCTCAAACAAAGGTTCAATCCATGCTTAGGTATGCATTGTCTAATTTTTTGATGTTGTGAATGGGTAGTAAATTAAAAATTCCTTTCATGAAGGCCTGATACTGAGCTCTAGTATTGTCTAACTGTAGGATTATTACATCGAAATATTCTATGATCACAGAGAGGTGTTGGAATAGTGTATTGTTACCTTCTAATGCATTTACTTTCTCCACAATTCCTAGAGTTGATAATTCTGTCTTCATTAGGATTTTTTTACAATCGTCAACATCAAGGTGTTCTGAGTGTCAGCTAACTTATGTTGGTGTGAGAGACTTTGTGCTATTTTGTTGTTTGTTATTTATTTCCTCTACATCATTTTCTGTAGCTAGTCCAATAATCTTGCCTAAAATTGCTCCACCTAGGTCTAACAAACCGCGTCTCTTACTTGTATTTGTGAAGTCGTTTCTTGTCTCCAGTGTGTTACTCCCAGCTGATGGGATATCCTGGATCATGGTGATCATCACATGCCTAGCCTGTTCTAGCTTCCAGTCACTTAATTTAATTAATTCAGCTACTTCCTGTGAGGGGTGATCATGTGAAGAACGGTGTTATAATACCGCTTCCAGATTTCTAGGTGGTCCTGATATCTTCTGTAACATTCTTGGTATGTCTTGCAGTATGTCCAAACTAACTTCGGTACTTATGTCCTGCACCATTGCTATTGAGGCTGTTGGGGCTATCAGGCAACCCTGTCGGACTAGATGTTGAGGATGTGAGGTGATCCTCTCGATATTAACAGGAACATATCCACGGAATTATTCGCCTCATCTTTTCCAACAGAAAGAACAACAGTATTAGAGATCTAATCCACGATTGTTAGCAAGTTATGCTAACAGATATCTTGGCCTGTTTAATCCTATTACCTATAAAAGGAGTCTAAATCTATTCCTAAGTCATGTCAATGCCTTGTTATGGTGAGAGTCGTATTGGTTGCACCTATGTTTGTCTGTTTGGTATCCGACCGCAGTTTATTCCGATGTGTTGATTGCTTCAGGTTTATTTTCACCGTGTGTACTAGGGTTTTCGGTCGTTTCTTGTGTTTTAAAGATGCAAGCTAAATTTCTTGAGACCTTCTTCAAGTGATCTTTTTTTTTTTTTCGTCACTCGATAGTGACAATCACTACCTTATTGACTTTTCTCTTAATTACCCTGTATGGGCCTTAAAATTTAGGTGACGTAGTGTGAATGAGGCTATAGGCAATATTACCTATGCTGATATTTGATTTTTTTTCCTTATTAAATGATTCTCTCATTTCTTCCTTGGACATTGCTGTTTCTTTACCTTTGTGTGTATTTCTTGAAATTCACATGTGACGTTTAGGATAATTGTCAATTATATATGGGAATTTGCTCGCCCTCTAACGTCTCATAAGGGAGACGTTTGTCTGACCCGTAAATGATGAAATGAGGTGTATTTCCCATTGATTTGTTAATTGCACAGTTAAGTGATGCTTCAACTCTGGGGATCCAGTCATCCCAGTTTGCGTACTTTTCATCGAGAATGTGCCGTAGTACATCTATTTTTTTGTTCTGCCTTTTCACCAATGCATTGGAAGTTGGATGGTAGGCCAAGATATTAACTTTCTTTATATTGTATTGTTTACATAGTTCTTGTAAAATGTCGCAGTTAAATTCACCACCATTGTCGCTTATTAGCACCTTGGTGTGGTGAACCTACTGATCACACTATCAATGAACACCCTTGCGACTGTTTCTGCTGTTTTATCCTTAATTGGAACCATGATCACAAATCGTGAGAAGTAATCAGTTGCAACGAAGAGATATTGATTGTGATGGGTAGTTAAGGGTAATTTATGTAAATAAACCGTGATAGTGTCCCACGGTTGTCTAGGTAAGGGATATTGTCGTATAGGTGCAGGTGATAACGTGTAACCTTTATGTCTGGCAAATGACTCGCATCTGTCTGTGATTATGTCTTTGCGTAACGTTGGCCAAAAATATGACATCCGGGCCTGTCTGACTGCCCTGTCCTTGCCAGGATGCCCTGCATGTGGACTGATGTGTATTACCCTTAAAATGTGAGGTATCATTGTACTAGGAATAAATAACTGCCTATTATATTTTTTTTGATTCATTTGTTCTGGATTTACCCTATATAAGGCATTGTTTACCACTGTGAATTGTTCAAGTGGTACCTGTAACTTTGGTAATGGTACAGTCACTCATAAAAGAAACGACCCCCCCGGCCAAGACACCTTTCAACCAATATGATATCGGTCCTGGTAACACTGTAAATGACGTCAGGTGTGGGGGTGTGAAGCTGCGTTTGGGGGAAGTTCATTCAAAGTTCATTCTAAGTGTGTCGAGCCCATTCATTTAACCCTTGAGGCCGGGGGTTTCCTTTGCATCATGTGCGGCATTAATGCATAAATGTTCGGGTATGGGATTGTGTTATCACATGAAAGTTCTTTGTTCTTGTAGCATAAAGTTAATTTTGTGTGAAGGACAACATAACAAGTCAGATATAAAGTATGTTTTTACTCGAAATGTGGATTGAAGCAGATTAACTCCGCCTCTCCTCTCAAACACCCCTCCTCATCCCCCCATATGGCTGACGTCAAATACACTGTTACCAACACTGAATACCCCGAGTTATATTGCCTCTAAGGCAGGGGGGGTCTTTTCTTTTATGAGTGACTGTACATCATCGCCTGACTCGAGATGATGTATTATTTTAGACCATACTGGGTCCTGTCTTCGTGCGTGTGAAATTTCTTGATTTGTGGGGATCGTTTTATCATTGTTGGAGAATGATTCCCCTTTTATTGTAGCAACATTGGCTAACGGGTTTCGTGATAAGGCATCGGCAGCTAAAGTTTCTTTACCTTTTATGTAGAGAATATTTACATTGTAATTCTGGATTTTACCTTTCTATCGTGCTCTCATCCCAGAGAGTTTTTTTTTTTTTTGGAACATGCCCACGAGAGGCTTGTGGTCTGTGTATAGGTGAGTTTCGTATCCGTACACGAGGTCACGAAATTTCTGTAGAGCAAATACTACTGCTAGGGCTTCGAAGTCTGTTGTACAGTAATTTGTCTCTGCTCCTTTTATTTGTCTACTGGCAAAGGCAATGGGTTGATATTTTCCTCGTTTATCCTCTTGTGTCAATACAGCACCTTCGAGGGAAGCATCCATGCAAATTGTGAATGGTTTTATGAAATTAGGATAGGCAAGGCATGGTGCGCATGTAAGTTTATCTTTTAATTCATGAAATGTTAATTTTTGTTCCTCTTTCCAATGGAATACAGCATCCTTTTTTAGTAGAATGAATAGCGGTTGTGCTATATGAGAGAATAGATTAATGATGGCGCGGTAATAATCCGCTAGCCCCCAAAATTGTCTTATTTAATCTGTATTTGGGGGATTTGGGATATTCCTTACCGCCTTTATTTTGTCCTCAGACGTGTGAATACCTTGGGCATCTAATATATGGCCTAAGAATTTTACTTCCTTAAAGCAAAATTTGCATTTAGAAGGCTTAATTTCTAAGCCAGCATCAGCAAGCTTTTGTAGGAGCTGGTCTAGTTTCTGTAAATGTTCGTCTATACTTAGAGAAGCTATGATAATGTCATCTAGATAGACAAATACTCCTTTCCCCAGCATTCCAGACAATACGTAATTCATCAGTCTCTGGAAAGTGCCTGGTGCTGTCTTCAACCCCACAGGCATTCGTTTATATTGGTAGTGCCCTGTATTCGTGGAGAAAGCAGTGTATTTCCGTGATTCTTGCACGAGGCTAATCCATTGAGCTAATCGATTGTGGAAAATACATTATTTTCTGACGTTAGTTAACAATGGCATAGGAAACCGGTCAGGGACTGTGTGCTGATTTAACTTACGGTAATCTACTACCGCACGCATTTCTCCGTTTCGTTTAGGCACGAAAAATAATGGGGCATTCCACGGGTACACAGATGGTTCAATAATATCTAGTTTTAACATTTCCTCAACTTATTGATTTACCAGGGTGCGTTGAGAATGGGCAACCCTGTTAGCTGGTATATATACTGGTGGTGTGTCCGGATGTACGTTAATCTTGTGTGTAAGCAGGTTAGTACACCCTAACTCTTCTTCAGGTAATGTTACCGTTTGCCTATGTTTCATTAATAGATCTAAGAGATCTTTTTCTACGGTGAATTGACCTGAGTGAATCAAATTCTCCTTTATGCACTCTCAGTCTGACGAGTTTACTTTGCTCGACGCCCCTGCTACTGTCACTTCGCGTATAGGAGCTGGACAAATTGCTAACCTACAAATACAGGTTCCTTTCTTAATCTTCACATCTCCATTCATGGTGTTAGCTAATATGACATTCGTCTCACCCTTGTCATTCATCCAGCACAGGGCGCTGTCTATCAAAAGGCCATTTATTCTAACCGTGTCATCTAATGCTGTGACATTACAATTTCTCAATTTACTCTTAATCTTAACTTGCATGAATGATTTTGGCGGTAAATTTATATCATAATTAATGCTGGCTGGGTAAGTGGTTGAGTCACGTTTGTACTGTGATTGAGTGAGGAGTGGGGGTTTGGGTTGTGGCAGCTGGTCTTTGTACGTCGGACTCCCCCATTTTGGTTGTGTGTGTAATCGTTCTTGTGACGCTAGTTTTCCTATAATTGCTGGTTGTATTATCAGGAGATGATATTTCCTCTATAAATTCGCTGTCATAATGATTTCCATTGAAACGTGGCATCAATATTATATTTTGCGTTCTCATTGTTTTAAGTCCAAGCAGCATTTATCCTCTAATTGATAATTTTTCTATGTAAAAGGTGGTAGTGAATGATTTTGTGGCCTCTGTGAAATTCATGTTTAACTGAATCATACAAATAACTGGTATTTCTTTACCATCCACTGTGTATAAATTTAAGTCTGAGTTTTCCAAAAAAGTCACTTTTCTTCTATTTCTAAAATGTCTTATCTCATCTTGCGTTATTAAATTCACTGGTGAGTCAGAATCCAAAAATAATGAAATCTCTTCCTCCAGAGACCAAAATGCTTCCGTTTCCAAAGGGACTTCCTATGTTGACTTTTTTTTTGGGGTGTTTCTTGTGACGTCGTCTTTTGTGCTGGTACGATCTTCCACCGACCTATAGATGGATACCATTTCTTCTATCGTTCTACAATCTGAGGTCCAATGTCCAGTGGACCAGTGATATCTGCAAAATGCCTCCGTTCTACAATCTGAGGTCCAATGGCCAGTGGACCAATGATATCTGCAAAATGCCTCGAAACCTTTTGTCTTTTGCCTACCTTCTTTCGTTTTAATGTAACACTCCGATTTTGTGTGACCAGGCTTTGCACAATAATAACAGAGTGTTACTTGAGTTCGACCTATGAGGTGATCTTCCATTTGCTTGTCTGTGTGCCGATCGATGTCTACTGGGACTTCGGCCAGACTCTCATACCTTCCTGTTACCTGGTGTGTGGGAACGAGTCCTTGAGCTAACCTGACTTAATGCTTGTTTCTGAAGTGGTCGAGATTGTCTCTGGTCCTTGCCAGGACTTGACTTATTTATCCCTGCTACGATTTCTGACACTTTGATCCCTGTCCTGTTTGCCTGTGATGTGTCAGTTACACCAGCTTTACTGGAGTTAAATTCCATCTCATATATGAAATCATGTAAACTCATCCCTGGATTATATGGGATGGTTTATGCGATTTTTAATATCCTGTCAGGAAATTGGCCTAGAGCTGCTATGTATCCAATGGTGTCAACGACATGCACGGGTGACATATAACCATCCTCTGCGACCCAGTCTGAGTTTTCTAGGCTAGATAGAAGGGTCTTCTTAATTGTGAAAATATCTGCTGTAATGTCCCCAAGATCTGAGCCTGTGTTTGCCTAAGTAGGTCTACAATATTGTGTAATTCTGGGATTATACCACCAAAAAAATTCTTGCCTCCGGAGAATTTCCTAAGGAATTCTGTCTTAAACTGCTCGAATGTTGAAGATCTCAACAGCTTGTCTGACCGTAAAAAATTTACTGCTGGGCATCGTTCCTGGTTTCTTTCAAGCTGAAAAAACAGTTATTTCTCTTTTCTCATCTATAACGTGTCTCCTAATGAAATACTGCTGACATTGTTCAATCAGTGTATTAATGTCGATCTTGTCTTTTTCCGTACCAGAAAATGTTGGTAGTTCATTGTCTTTATGACAAACATACACTGGAAATGGAGTATTACTAGAATTCTGTGGAGAAGGTATTGCACTAGTACTTGCTTCACCTACGTTAGCAATCTTTACCGTGTTTTTCTTGCAAACGTCAGTTTACAGGCAATTTATATTTTTGTTATAGTAAAACGGAAGTGAATTTTTTAAAGTTCATTGTTTGGACCTGAAATTTCTGACCAAGTGTTATCGTTATTTACTTCAGCGTAAATTGCATCTGTTTTCTGTTCGTTATCCAGAGTGTGCTTTGTTTCCTGAGTCTGGTTTTCCGCTTGCTTTTGTGCTTCTTATGGTGTTTTGGAATTTATATTTTGTTGATCGTTTTCTGGTGTTTGTGTCAGGGTATTTGTCAGAGTTAATGTGGATCCTTTGGGCACTAATTGTGGAACTTTACTTAGCATAATGGGATTACACAATGAATCATATTTTACTCTTCTCCTGATTGCTTATAAAATTAAAATTATAAAACACATATGTAAGTGTAAATCGTGTAATTCTCTCACTGCGTAGTTTGTAATATTTATGATGAATATATATATATATATATATATATATATATATATATATATATATATATATATATATATATATATATATATATATATATATATATATATATAAATGGCAATTCATTATCCACTTCCATCTCATGATTAAACTTAATCGATGAAACTAACGAATTTAATTGCTGGAGAATTTCATCAATGGGAAGACACACAAAAATTTGGTATGGCCATAGGTAATCCCCTCTCTCCAGTTCTGGCAAATATTTACATGGAATACTTTGAGAAACATTTACTGACCTCTATAAAGGAGCAAAACAGTTTGGCTCCGATACGTTGATGATATCCTGTGCTTCTGGCCTAACAGTTTTCCCATTGATGAAATTCTCCAGAAATTAAATTCGATTAAGTTTAATCATGAGATGGAAATAAATAATGAATTGCCATTTTTGGATGTAACATTTATCAGGGATCAATATGTTTTGAAGACTAAGGTATGCAGAAAACCTACAAATATTATGTATGTGTATTACTATTCAAACCATCATATTAATGTAAAAAGATCTGTGTTCATATCCATGTACCTAAGAACATATGAAATTTCAAACCCAGGATTTTTAGATGAACTAAAAATGATTCAGAGTATTGGAAAGGAGCTAAAATATCCACGAAGCATACTAACTCAGTGCCACAATACAGCCAAGAAATTTGTGCGTTGTAGATTGCTGTGATTGAGACGTAAATCGGCTTCGTTTACAGCTCGCCATCACTCTCAGAGAACGTAGTGAGGTAGATGTAGTATAAACTCGTAAGGCGTAAGAGAACCGCTGCAACCAATGCAAGTGAGGTTTCGTTTGTACCGCTGTACACCAACTTAAGTAGACGTGTAACTTGCAATACTTTGGTGATAGAAACTCCGTGTACAAACAGCTAGATAAGGAGTTTATTACAAGCTCACAGTAAAATAGTCTGCCCGATTTGGCTGCCTGCTAAGAACTGATGCAATAACACCGTCTTCAGGCGTGGGAAAGCGTGCTGACCTAGCAAGTTTAGTGGGGGCATGTATGCATTATGGGGGGGACATATACATCGGGGGTAGACATATTGTGGAGGGGGTACACTACTCCCCCGGGTAGCTGAGACGGTGTCTCCTGACACAGGGAGTTAAATGGTGTTTGATTATAGAGGTAAGGCAGGACCGGGAGGTGTGTACAAGGGAGAAGTATGATACAGGGGCAGTAGGGGAGACATGGCCATGTTGAGGGGAGGGAATTAGGATATATACATATAAGATATACAAGGATTAATAGGTACAAATCCAGTAAGGGGCGAAGGTATACATAAACGTAATGGGAATTACACAATAATAGATTGAGACATGATAAACAAGGAGTAGATATGAGAGTTCTATTGTAGTTCTTTTTTTTTTTTGTATTTTCTGTAGGATCCACTGGCACTCAGTAATGCATTAAAGAAATACCATTATTTTCTAGTAGGCAGAGTTCTGTTCACAGGTTGGTTAATTGTCACAGTGGGCGTTGATATCGCGGCGCATGGTTGGCCAATAGTATTTGAGACGTGCTTCGCACAAGCATCGGTCTTTACCTGGATGGGAAGCTGGAGGAGTATTATGAACAATATGAAGAACCATTGGTATCAGGGCAGCGGGGACAAAAAGTTGGCGTACTTCACGATTGGGCATATCTTTGACTGTTAGCAGTGTTTTCCTGTACAAGAGATCATCATCTAGCATGAACTCATCTAGTGATACTGGCAGAGTAGTTAAGGTCGAGGCATCGCCAGATTCTAGGTAATAAATGACTTTGGACCACATGGGGTCTTGGCGCTGAAAGTTTCGAACAACTTCTGACGTTAGTGTAGTATTTTCAGTTACTTCAGGCTGCAGTGATGTTATAGCTGCTGCTACGTGACGTGAGAGTGCGTCTGCAATTACATTCAAATTGCCTGGTACATACTGAAAAGTGGGATTAAAGTCCTGGATGATGACAGACCATCTAGCTAGTCTACCTGTTAGGTTGCGATTCTTGAACAAATCACGTAGTGGAAGGTGGTCTGTTTGGATATGCACTGGATAACCATAGACTATATCTCTGAAATGTTTCAAGGACCAGATTACTGCTAGCGCTTCGAGATCTGTGACACTGCAGTTACGTTCAGCGGTTGTAAGGGTACGACTAGCATAAGCTATTACGCGCTTCCTTCATGCTTCATCGAGTTGCATCAAAACGGCACCAAGTCCAGTGCCTGAGGCGTCTGTGCAGAGAAGGAAGGGTGTGGTATAATCAGGGAACGCTAGAACAGGGGCATTTACAAGAGCTGTCTTTAGCTTTTGGAAAGCTTGTGACTGGTTGTTAGTCCAAACAAAGGGCACATTCTGCTTGAGTAAGTGGGTCAGAGGAGCGGCGATCTTTGCATAATCCCGGATGAAGCGACGATAATAGCCACTGAGGCCCAGGAAACTTCGTACAGCTTCGGTAGTGGTGGGTTCTGGGAAGTTAATAATCGCCTTAGTTTTATCCTCATTAGTATGAATGCCTTGTGCATCGACGACATGGCCTAGGAATTTGATTTTCTTTTGCAGGAAGTCACATTTACTGAGATTGATTTTCAGGCCTGCAAGCTGGAGGCGTTCAAAGACTTGCTGGAGTTTGGTAAAATGATCAGGGATGGATTTACTCACAACAATGATATCATCTAGGTAAGCAAAAAGAGAGTGTCCCATCATACCGCTGAAGACTGAATGGATAAGTCGCATGAACACGGAAGGAGCATTTCTCAGACCAAAAAGGAGTCTCTTAAACTGAAAATGTCCGGAAGGGGTGCTAAAGGCTGTAACTAGGCGAGGGGACTCTTCCATTTCGACCTGCCAGTACCCGCTGAGGAGGTCTAAAGATGAAAAGACTACATTATTGTCACGAAGGGATTCTAGCAAATCAGTGAGGACGGGTAACGGGAAACGGTCTGGAACGGTGACAGAATTGACCTTACGATAGTCGACTACTGATCTAAAGTGGGCTATTCCATGGACTGACGAAGGGTTCAATAATGTCTTGGTCTAACATGTTCTGTACCATTTGATCTGTCTGCTTTCGCTGGCCGTGAGGAAATCGATACGCTGGTATGTAAATCGGCTGAGTTCCTGGTAGTAGTTCAATCGTATGTTTGACAAGGTTTGTTCTACCCATCGGTTCACCGGGTAAGGCAATCACGTTTCTGTACGAGGTCAGAAGGTCAAGGAGTTGAGGCGTATTTTCTGGGAAATCTGTGCAAGTGAGATGTGAGAGCATATCAGGTGAATATGTCGGCGCAGATCCCGTAGAGTTAATAGTACATACACTGATTGGCTTATCATCAGTCTGAATAGTAGGAATTGAAGAATCCTGGCACACCTTTGCGGCCGCTGGGTATACTAGGAAGTCTCCAATCTTTACACCACTTTTAAGTTTTAGTGGAGCATTTGTGACATTGAGCAAGTACAGGTAGCATAAACTGTCCTCTAAGACTGTACACCACGCTGACTCATAAGTCAAGCCAGTCACACAACACGTCTCAGGTAGGGTTAGTACATCCACTCCTTCTTTTGCACCGGCAACACAAACAGAGACTTTGCTGAACTCATGCGGTAACAAAATTGTGCACGTATTCGTTACTGCACGTTTCGTCTCTGCGTGTTGGAGAAGATCATTCAGACTGTGTGAGGTAGGTAACTGAGACATGTCTGAGTCAGCGATAGTGTTGTCGGGAGAGGAGGTAAGAGCCATGTTCGAGGGCTGAGATGATGTATCAGGGGACATTGAGGAATTTATGTCCTTGCTCGCAGTCAGTAAGGGAATGATCTCTGTATTCTCAGATGATGATAGTGGTGGTTTGGGCTGGGTTGGACTTTTTGGTAGTGATAGGGACAGAGGTAAATGAAGGACTGATTTGATCGTGAGAACAGGACGGGGACATTCCATAGTGTAAACCGGGAATCCAGAAATGTCTATACTACCACAAGCAGGTAATAATGCAATGGAGTGTTGTGCCATGGTGGAGAAACAAATAAGGGCATCTGTGGGATACTGCAAGTCATTAGTGACATGAAATTCAATTGGGATAGGGGGCAAATCTCTGTGGAGTTTGACTTCAAGGGTGACTCTTCCCTTAACCTTCAACTCTGAGCCGTCAACACCACATAGGCGAATGTCTGGTGGTTCTAGGAAACTGACGTGGTTGTGATGGCGATGAATAATTTGTAAGGAATTTTCGGAGATGAGATTTACTATAGATCATGTGTCCAAGAAGAATGACGTTGGTATGTCATGACTGCTGCCAAGAATGACTAAACCCGAGGATGTTATGGGACCTACATGGCGGATGGGGAATTGGGATTCTGGTTCTATGTGATATTGGTCCGATACAGGCGCGGCGCTTCCCCCGACTGTTGGCGGTTGAGGTAACGACATTCCTCAGTGGTGTGAGTCGTGCTTGATTGGTGGTATTTGCAGCGTGGACGACGTGAGCGGGAAGGCGTACGCTGTCTGGTTTGGGAGTGAGGACGTTTGTATATACGGTCGCAACTGGATGCTCGATGTCCAGGATGACCACAGTACCAGCAAAGAATCGAAGATTGTCTGTTCCGTCGGGCGGTAGATGGATCACGACCTGCGGTAGGAGAAGGATGTGTGGCAGATCTGCCGCGTGTGGTGGGACGGGAGCGAGATTGGTCTGGGGTAGTGGAGGTGTGACAGACTGAGGAGGCCAAGAGTTGGGTGGTGCCCTGACGCGTGTAGTTCGAACCTGTTCTTTCATGAATGGCTTTAGTGACCTGAATAATTTTATCTCCTGGATTGAAACCGATTTCCAAGGCTAGCTCTCGCTGTTTAGGAGTAAGCTAGTGAAGGAATCTCAGGTAACCAACTAAGTCAGCAAAGTTGGTGAGTGAAAGCATTGGAACGCCATTCTTGTCTTCTAACCATTTCGTGCCTACCAGTAATTGGATCATCTCGCTACTAGTTGCTTTCATGGCGGCGGCAGCTTCGCGGAGCTTGGCATATTGCGCTGGGACGCACAAGTCCTCATCCAGTTGGTTTAGGAGATTAATGAATCCCATGAGAGACGCGGTATTTGAATACTGGAAAGAAAGGCTGATTAGTTCCGTACGAAAATCAGCAAAGGTACGAATGCTATCGAAATGTCCAGCACGGATCGCGGATCCGATGTTCGATTTACCGTGGTGCAAACGACCGAGGAGGTAGGCTACTTTGAGCGATTCTTCGGTTATTTGTCTATTGTGTATTTCTGTGTCGACTTCTCTGAGGAAATCATAGACAGACCAAGTTGGGTCCTGGCCGGTAAATTTGGGACGATTGGCATCGTCGAGATAGATAGACTGTGGAGGGATGGCCATGGCTGGAAGTGTAGAAGTGGCGGCAGGAGAGGTGTGGGAGAGAGAGAAGGTAGTGGCAGTTAAGGGCGAGCAAGACGGGGTATGCAGGGAGGCAGGAGAGGGATCGACAGAGGAAGGAGTAGAGGAAGAAGAAGGGAGTGGAGAGGCAGGAGTAGAAGAGGAGGTATCTGGATTTACGAGTGTAGGATGGGTAGGAAGTGATTCTGCGGGAAGTGAAACAGGAGTCTCAGGTACAGGGCGGTGGTACTCTTTGCCACTTCGTAAATGAGTGATTGTGTTAGAGTCGGCAGACGGGGTATGAGCAGGTGATGTTTCCGGGTCGAGAGGGTTGGTGGTAAGCAGTTGACGTGGAAAGTATGGCATTTAATGAGGCAATGGAAGATGAAAGGATGAAGATGGATACGTAGGTGGAAATATATAAATAACAATGAGAGAATGGAATACATGAGTAGGCGTGAAAATGAATGAAGGTGCGGGGATGGATGGTTTAAATAAAGGGCGAAGGATGAGATGGAGTACAAATAACGTAGGTGAAGATGAAAACGGGGTAATGGAAATGAGATGGAATATTTACAATAACCAATCTGTAGAGAAAATCGAGGATAATCTCTATAGAAAGGAAAGATATACTATAGTTACACAGTAGAGATGGGAGTGTTGAGATGTATGACGTACAGGGGTGGCTGGGCGTAGCTGGGCTGGGGCGGGATGGGGCGGGGCGGGGCGGCGGTGGAGAGACAGCTGGGCGGAGAGGAGAAGAGACGGCGCGATGAATCACCGGCAGGGAGTGGCGGTCGTAGGAGGCTCCGTAATGCAGAGCAGATGCGGGCGACGGCGGAGGCCGGTGGTGGGTTGTGAGGGCAGATGTTGGTGCAAGGCAGGTGTAGAGCTGTTGAGTTGCAAATGCAGAGAATGGTGGTGGGCAGGCTGTGGGCAGACAGTGATAAGTGGGACCGTGGGGGCAGGAGTTATGATGAGTTTGGAACAGGTGCTGGGAACAGGTGCAACAGGTGCGTAGGTCGGCGACGGTGACACGTGCGGTCAGGAACAAGGCGTGGTGCGGTTGTTTGAGGTGAGCACTGGTGAGAAAAATTGTACACTCGGAAAACACAGCCAGGTATTACACCACTAGAGGCATTGAGGAGGGGTGAGGCTGGCAGATGCGAGACGTCGTGTATCTTGTGATGTCACTAAAAGGCGATGGAGGCGGTCAGAATATGATGGTTCGAAACACCGCTGCTACCAAATGTAACTTGCAATACTTTGGTGATAGAAACTCCGTGTACAAAAAGCTAGACAAGGAGTTTATTACAAGCTCACAGTAAAATAGTCTGCCCGATTTGGCTGCCTGCTAAGAACTGATGCAATAACACCGTCTTCAGGTGCGGGAAAGCTTGCTGACCTAGCAATTTAGTGGGGGCATGTATGCATTGGGGGGGGGACATATATACATCGGGGGTAGACATATTGTGGAGGGGGTACACTACTCCCCCGGGTAGCTGAGACGGTGTCTCCTGACACCGGGAGTTAAATGGTGTTTGATTATAGTAGTAAGGCAGGACCGGGAGGTGTGTACAAGGGAGAAGTATGATACAGGGGCAGTAGGGGAGACATGGCCATGTTGAGGGGATGGAATTAGAATGATATATACATATAAAATATACAAGGATTAATAGGTACAAATCCAGAAAGGGGCGAAGGTATACATAAACGTAATGGGAATTACACAATAATAGATTGAGACATGATAAACAAGTAGATATGAGAGTTCTATTGTTGTTCTTACTTCATTTTTTTTTCTTTTTGTATTTTCTGTAGGATACACTGGCACTCAGTAATGCATTAAAGAAATACCATCATTTTCTAGTAGGCAGAGTTCTGTTCGCAGGTTGGTTAATTGTCAGATGGCATTGGTAGTCACTGAATGTGAGGGCACTAAGTACGGGGAGTTTCTACGTCGTGTGTAGGGCGTACTATGCCTGTAGCGACTCTGATTTCCTGGAGTCGACGTTCCATTTTTCTGACACAACAATGCACTGCATAGATGATGAGTAGAAAACCTATGATATCGATAACCACAGGGGGAAACACAACTTTTGGATGAACCCATGTACAGCTGAAGGCCAGAGAAAATTGATCCATAATGAAATCACTGTCATTGAGGAAGGTGGGCATGCGCAAGTTAGGCGAGGTGATGGTAATGTTGGCAGATTGTAGGGTGGAAGGCATGTCGAGTGGTTGAAAGATGTCATAGGAGTGATTACGGACAGCTTGGTGATAGCGAGTGGAGTAAGTGATGACAGACTCTGATTTGACGGTATAATAGTCAGGTGCTTTGTAGAGACCACAAGCGGGGACGGATCGAACCGAAGAACCAGGACACATGATTGTGACAGAGATGGGAACAGCAAAGAAGAAGTACTGGATATTGTTGAGGTGAGCATGGTAGACCGGGAGGTCAGGAGCTGGGACAAAAGAACAGGCTGAGTAGATGGAATGGTTGCGAACTAAAGCAGACTCACAGGGTGTAGCACTGCTAGGGAAGATAGCGAAAAGGTGGGCAGGACAGAGACGAGAGGTCGGAGTAAGGGAGGAACATTTCTGGAGGTCTGTGGAAGAAAGGAGGGCAACGGAAAGATGATCATGGGAGAGGAGGAAATATTCTGAAGGAACAGATACCTGTAACAAGGAGTTGATGAGGCGGAAAGGGAAGGGAATGATGTGGAAAAGGTTAAAGGGTATGGCAGAACGGAGAGGAATATGGACGACGACGTATGTTGTGAGAAGAGTGGCTTCGAGAACAGGTTAATAATATTCAAGAGAGGAGTAAGGGAGGACTGGGGAGAGACCGAAGGTGGAGTGAGCCCATTCCAGGACAGAACTGAGAGCTGAGACAGGTAGTGACACGTCCATTAATAGCATCGACCAGGATACGAACCAAGGCAGAGACTTGAGACAAGAGAGAGTGAATGGCTAGTTGGAGATTATCCATGTTGAGTTTGAGGTAGAAGAACTGAGAAAGAACGTTGAGATCTGAAAGGTGGCGTTGTAAGATATCTGTGAAATTTAGAGTGGACGTGACTTCATTGAGTTGGGTTGTGAGCTTCTGTAACATAGTGTATTGGATTTTAATGACTCGTCGTTGTGATTCTAGGGCTGAAGCTAATTGAGTGAGATCAGATTTGAAGCCAGAAATGTCACGGGCTGTAGCAACGCCAAACAAGCCACTCAAAATCTCACCGCCGAAGTCGAAGAGACCTCGTTTCACACGAGATCGACCCACGGGTGTCTGAATGGAAAATGTGTCATTGAGCTCAGTGAATCTGTTACTTATGTATTGCAATTGCCAGGAGAGTGGGAGGAAAAGGTTATAGAGATACTCATTCGGGTTGTGTGTCCCCATGAGGGCCGTGAGATGGGTCCTGATTCCGTGGAGCTGGTGCGCGTAGGCAGGTAGGGCAATGGCTACGTCGGCCGGGGGCGCAAGATCTTAGCGGAAGGAGACCTCGCCTCCTGAGCCGACCAAGGCCCCGGGACGTACTCCACCATCGTCCTGACCTGACCCAGACCCCAGGAGGGTCAGCACTGCCAGCAGGGAGATCGCTAACATCGTACCTAGAAAATCAGGGTAGAGTTAATGGGGGAGGTCGTGAAGAGGTTGATGGGCAGAGCGCAGTTTGCACCGATAGTGATTGGTTGATGAATGAGCAGGTGGAGGTGGAGAGGAAGGAGACTGAGGGATAGGTGGAGACAAGGTAGACTGAGGGATGGGAGGAGGGGAAGAGGGGGCAAGAGGTTGTGTAAGTGACTCTTCCAAGACGACGCCACGGGGTGCTCGCTTTAAGTCATCGACGTGGACCCATCTGGTGTCCCTAGTGGACAGGTCCTGGAGGTTAAATTTGTTGCCTTGTTGAGTGAGGACGCGGTGGGGCCCTGTAAATTTGTCATCCAACTTAGAGGAACGCGTATGGGAATGAGCAAAGACAAGATCGCCTATATTGATAGTGATAGGAGAGGCGAACTTATGTTGGCGCTGCAGCATGTCCTCCTGAGAGGAAGCCAAAGTGGATTGGACATACTGGTGGATTGTCTGGAAGTTGGCCAATTTTAGTTTAACATAATCATCCATGTTGTAGATGGGTTCTGGCTTTGAGGATAAGAGAGAGTATGGGAGGTCCTTGTCAAAGCCAAAGAGGACGAAGAAGGGAGATTCAGCAATGGATGCATTGATGGAACTATTGATGGAGGATGCCACTTGAGGAATCCAGTCATCCCAGGACGAACTATGGGAGCCTAGATGTCTGAGGCACTCTAAGATTTTACGGTTGTGGCGTTCTACAAGGCCATTGCAAGCCGGATGGTTAGGCACGACATTGCACCTACTGATATGAAAGCGGCGACAGATCACATCTAGAAGGTTATTGTTGAATTCTGTACCATTGTCATTAAGAATGGTATGAGGGGTACTGAATGGGCAAATTACGTCATCTACAAGGGCACGTGCAACGCTCTTCGTGGTCTTGTCGGAGAAGGGTACGAGGACACAGTAGCGGGAGAAGTGGTCGACCGCTACGAACAAGTACTCAGCGCCAGATTCTGTGAGAGGTAGTTTTAAGAGATCGATTGAGACAGTTTCCCATGGTCGTGATGGGATTGGATATTGTAAGAGAGGTGCTGGTAAGTCGGTGGATACTTTGTGGCGGTGGCAGAAGAGGCAAGAGTCACAGTGGGCATTGATATCGCAGCGCATGGTTGGCCAATAGTATTTGAGACGTGCTTGGCACAAGCATCGGTCTTTACCTGGATGGGAAGCTGGAGGAGTATTATGAACAATGTGAAGAACCTTTGGTATCAGGGCAGCGGGGACAACAAGATGGCGTACTTCGCGATTGGGCATATCTTTGACTGTTAGCAGTGTTTTCCTGTAAAAGAGATCATCATCTAGCATGAACTCATCTAGTGATACTGGCAGAGTAGGTAAGGTCGAGGCATCGCCAGATTCTAGGAAATAAATGACTTTGGACCACATGGGGTCTTGGCGCTGAAAGTTTCGAACAACTTCTGACGTTAGTGTAGTATTTTCAGTTACTTCAGGCTGCAGTGATGTTATAGCTGCTGCTACGTGACGTGAGAGTGCGTCTGCAATTACATTCAACTTGCCTGGTACATTTTGAAAAGTGGGATTAAAGTCTTGGATGATGACAGACCATCTAGCTACTCTACCTGTTAGGTTGCGATTTTTGAACAAATCACATAGTGGAAGGTGGTCTGTTTGGATATGCACTGGATAACCATAGACTATATCTCTGAAATGTTTCAAGGACCAGATTACTGCTAGCGCTTCGAGATCTGTGACACTGTAGTTACGTTCAGCGGTTGTAAGGGTGCGACTAGCATACGCTATTACGCGCTTCCTTCATGCTTCATCGAGTTGCATTAAAACGGCACCAAGTCCAGTGCCTGAGGCGTCTGTGGAGAGAGGGAAGGGTGTGGTATAATCAGGGAACGCTAGAACAGGGGCATTTACAAGAGCTGTCTTTAGCTTTTGGAAAGCTTGTGACTGGTCGTTAGTAAAAACAAAGGGCACATTCTGCTTGAGGAAACTTCGTACAGCTTCGGTAGTGGTGGGTTCTGGGAAGTTAATAATCGCATAGTTTTATCCTCAATAGTATGAATGCCTTGTGGATCGACGACATGGCCTAGGAATTTGATTTTCTTTTGCAGGAAGTCACATTTACTGAGATTGATTTTCAGGCCTGCAAGCTGGAGGCGTTCAAAGACTTGCTGGAGTTTGGTAAAATGATCAGGGATGGATTTACTCACAACAATCATATCATCTAGGTAAGCAAAAAGAGAGTGTCCCATCATACCGCTGAAGACTGAATGGATAAGTCGCATGAACACGGAAGGAGCATTTCTCAGAACAAAAGGGAGTCTCTTAAACTGAAAATGTCCGGAAGGGGTGCTAAAGGCTGTAACTGGGCGAGAGGACTCTTCCATTTCGACCTGCCAGTACCCGCTGAGGAGGTGTAAAGATGAAAAGACTACGTTATTGTCACCAAGGGATTATAGCAAATCAGTGAGGACGGGTAACGGAAACGGTCTGGAACGGTGACAGAATTGACCTTACGATAGTCGACTACTGGTCTAAAGTGGGCTATTCCATGGACTGACGAAGGGTTCAATAATGTCTTGGTCTAACATATTCTGTACCATTTGATCTGTCTGCTTTCGCTGGCCGTGAGGAAATCGATACGCTGGTATGTAAATCGGCTGAGTTCCTGGTAGTTTTTCAGTCGTATGTTTGACAAGGTTTGTTCTACCCATCGGTTCACCGGGTAAGGCAACCACGTTTCTGTACGAGGTCAGAAGGTCAAGGAGTTGAGGCGTATTTTCTGGGAAATCTGTGCAAGTGAGATGTGAGAGCATATCGGGTGAATTTGTCGGCGCAGATCCCGTAGAGTTAATAGTACATACACCGATTGGCGTATCATCAGTCTGAATAGTAGGAATTGATGAATCCTGGCACACCTTTACGGCCGCTGGGTATACTAGGACGTCTCCAATCTTTACACCACTTTTAAGTTTTAGTGGAGCATTTGTGACATTGAGCAAGTACAGGTAGCATAAACTGTCCTCTAAGACTGTACACCATGCTGACTCATAAGTCAGGCCAGTCACAAAACACGTCTCAGGTAGAGTTAGTACATCCACTCCTTCTTTTGCACCGGCAGCACAAACAGAGACTTTGGTGAACTCATGCGGTAACAAAATTGTGTACGTATTCGTTACTGCACGTTTCGTCTCTGCGTGTTGGAGAAGATCATTCAGACTGTGTGAGGCAGGTAACTGAGACATGTCTGAGTCAGCGATAGTGTTGTCGGGAGAGGAGGTAAGAGCCATGTTCGAGGGCTGAGATGATGTATCAGGAGACATTGAGGAATTTATGTCCTTGCTCGCAGTCAGTAAGGGAATGATCTCTGTATTCTCAGATGATGATAGTGGTGGTTTGGGCTGGGTTGGACTTTTTGGTAGTGATAGGGACAGAGGTAAATGAAGGACTGATTTGATCGTAAGAACAGGACGGGGACATTCCATAGTGTAAACCTGGAATCCAGAAATGTCTATACTACCACAAGCAGGTAATAATGCAATGGAGTGTTGTGCCATGGTGGAGAAACCAATAAGGGCATCTGCGGGATACTGCAAGTCGTTAGTGACATGAAATTCAATTGGGATAGGGGGCAAATCTCTGTGGAGTTTGACTTCAAGAGTGACTCTTCCCTTAACCTTAAACTCTGAGCCGTCAACACCACATAGGCGAATGTCTGGTGGTTCTGGGAGACTGACGTGGTTGTGATGGCGATGAATAATTTGTAAGGAATTTTCGGAGATGAGATTTTCTATAGATCATGTGTCCAAGAAGAATGACGTTGGTATGTCATGACTGCTGCCGAGAATGACTAAACCCGAGGATGTTATGGGACCTACATGGCGGATGGGGAGTTGGGTTTCTGGTTCTACGTGATATTGGTCCGATACGGGCGCGTCGCTTCCCCCGACTGTTGGCGGTTGAGGTAACGACATTCCTCAGTGGTGTGAGTCGTGCTTGATTGGTGGTATTTGCAGCGTGGACGACGTGAGTGGGAAGGCGTACGCTGTCTAGTTTGGGAGTGAGGACGTTTGTATGTACGGTCGCAACTGGATGCTGGATGTCCAGGATGACCACACTACCAGAAAAGAATCGAAGATTGTCTGTTCCATTGGGCGCTAGATGGATCACGACCTGCGGTAGGAGAAGGATGTGTGGCAGATCTGCCGCGTGTGGCTGGACGGGAGCGAGATTGGTCTGGGGTAGTGGAGGTGTGACAGACTGAGGAGGCCAAGGGTTGGGTGGTGCCCTGACGCGTGTAGTTCGAACCTGTTCTTTCATGAATGGCTTTAGTGACCTGAATAATTTTATCTCCTGGATTGAAACCGATTTCCAAGGCTAGCTCTCGCTGTTTAGGAGTAAGCCAGTGAAGGAATCTCAGGTAACCAATTAAGTCAGCAAAGTTGGTGAGTGAAAGCATTGGAACGCCATTCTTGTCTTCTAACCATTTCATGCCTACCAGTAATTGGATCATCTCGTTACTAGTTGCTTTCATGGCGGCGGCAGCTTCGCGGAGCTTGGCATATTGCGCTGGGACGCGCAAGTCCTCATCTAGTTGGTTTAGGAGATTAATGAATCCCATGAGAGACGCGGTATTTGAATACTGGAAAGAAAGGCTGATTAGTTCCGTACGAAAATCAGCAAAGGTACGAATGCTATTGAAATGTCCTGCACGGATCGCGGATCCGTTGTTCGATTTACCGTGGTGCAAGCGACCGAGGAGGTAGGCTACTTTGAGCGATTCATCGGTTATTTGTCTATTGTGTATTTCTGTGTCGACTTCTCTGAGGAAATCATAGACAGACCAAGTTGGGTCCTGGCTGGTAAATTTGGGACGATTGGCATCGTCGAGATAGATAGACTGTGGAGGGTTGGCCATGGCTGGAAGTGTAGAAGTGGCGGCAGGAGAGGTGTGGGAGAGAGAGAAGGTAGTGGCAGTTAAGGGCGAGCAAGACGGGGTATGCAGGGAGGCAGGAGATGGATCGACAGAGGAAGGAGTAGAGGAAGACGAAGGGAGTGGAGAGGCAGGAGTAGAAGAGGAGGTATCTGGATTTACGAGTGTAGGATGGGTAGGAAGTGATTCTGCGGGAAGTGAAACGGGAGTCTCAGGCACAGTGCGGTGGTACTCTTTGCCACTTCGTAAATGAGTGATTGTGTTAGAGTCGGCAGACGGGGTATGAGCAGGTGATGTTTCCGGGTCGAGAGAGTTGGTGGTAAGCAGTTGACGTGGAAAGTATGGCATTTAATGAGGCAATGGAAGATGAAAGGATGAAGATGGATACGTAGGTGGAAATATATAAATAACAATGAGAGAATGGAATACATGAGTAGGCGTGAAAATGAATGAAGGTGCGGGGATGGATGGTTTAAAAAAAGGGCGAAGGATGAGATGGAGTACAAATAACGTAGGTGAAGATGAAAACGGTGTAATGGAAATGAGATGGAATATTTACAATAACCAATCTGTAGAGAAAATCGAGGATAATCTCTATAGAAAGGAAAGATATACTATAGTTACACAGTAGAGATGGGAGTGTTGAGATGTATGACGTGCAGGGGTGGCTGGGCGTAGCTGGGCTGGGGCGGGGCGGGGCGGGGCGGGGCGGCGGTGGAGAGACAGCTGGGCAGAGAGGAGATGAGACGGCGCGATGAATCACCGGCAGGGAGTGGCGGTCGTAGGAGGCTCCGTAATGCAGAGCAGATGCGGGCGACGGCGGAGGCCGGTGGTGGGTTGTGAGGGCAGATGTTGGTGCAAGGCAGGTGTAGAGCTGTTGAGTTGAAAATGCAGAGAATGGTGGTGGGCAGGCTGTGGGCAGACAGTGATAAGTGGGACCGTGGGGGCAGGAGTTATGATGAGTTTGGAACAGGTGCTGGGAACAGGTTCAACAGGTGAGTAGGTCGGCGACGGTGACACGTGCGGTCAGGAACAAGGCGTGGTGCGGTTGTTTGAGGTGAGCACTGGTGAGAAAAATTGTACACTCGGAAAACACAGCCAGGTACTACACCACTAGAGGCATTGAGGAGGGGCGAGGCTGGCAGATGCGAGACGTCGTGTATCTTGTGATGTCACTAAAAGGCGATGGAGGCGGTCAGAATCTGATGGTTCGAAACACCGCTGCTACCAAATGTAACTTGCAATACTTTGGTGATAGAAACTCCGTGTACAAACAGCTAGACAAGGAGTTTATTACAAGCTCACAGTAAAATAGTCTGCCCGATTTGGCTGCCTGCTAAGAACTGATGCAATAACACCGTCTTCAGGCGCGGGAAAGCTTGCTGACCTAGCAAGTTTAGTGGGGGCATGTATGCATTGGGGGGGGGACATATATACATCGGGGGTAGACCTATTGTGGAGGGGGTACACTACTCCCCCGGGTAGCTGAGGCGGTGTCTCCTGACACCGGGAGTTAAATGGTGTTTGATTATAGTAATAAGGCAGGACCGGGAGGTGTGTACAAGGGAAAAGTATGATACAGGGGCAGTAGGGGAGACATGGCCATGCTGAGGAGAGGGAATTAGAAGGATATATACATATAAAATATACAAAGATTAATAGGTACAAATCCAGTAAGGGGCGAAGGTATACATAAACGTAATGGGAATTACACAATAATAGACTGAGACATGATAAACAAGGAGTAGATATGAGAGTTCTATTGTTGTTCTTACTTCATTTTTTTTTCTTTTTGTATTTTCTGTAGGATACACTGGCACTCAGTAATGCATTAAAAAAATACCATCATTTTCTAGTAGGCAGAGTTCTGTTCACAGGTTGGTTAATTGTCAGATGGCATTGGTAGTCACTGAATGTGAGGGCACTAAGTACGGGGAGTTTCTACGTCGTGTGTAGGGCGTACTATGCCTGTAGCGACTCTGATTTCCTGGAGTCGACGTTCCATTTTTCTGACACAACAATGCACTGCACAGATGATGAGTAGAAAACCTATGAAATCGATAACCACAGGGGGAAACACAACTGTTGGATGACCCCATGTACGGCTGAAGGCCAGAGAAAATTGATCCATAATGAAATCACTGTCATTGAGGAAGGTGAGCATGCGCAAGTTAGGCGAGGTGATGGTAATGTTGGCAGATTGTAGGGTGGAAGGCATGTCGAGTGGTTGAAAGATGTCATAGGAGCGATTACGGACAGCTTGGTGATAGCGAGTGGTGTAAGTGATGACAGACTCTGATTTGACGGTATAATAGTCAGGTGCTTTGTAGAGAGCACTAGCGGGGACGGATCGAACCGAAGAACCAGGACACATGATTGTGACAGAGATGGGAACAGCAAAGAAGAAGTACTGGATATTGTTGAGGTGAGCATGGTAGACCGGGAGGTCAGGAGCTGGGACAAAAGAACAGGCCGAGTAGATGGAATGGTTGCGAACTAAAGCAGACTCACAGGGTGTAGGACTGCTAGGGAAGATAGCGAAAAGGTGGGCAGGACAGAGACGAGAGGTCGGAGTAAGGGAGGAACATTTCTGGAGGTCTGTGGAAGAAAGGAAGGCAACGGAAAGATGATCATGGGAGAGGAGGAAATATTCTGAAGGAACAGATACCTGTAACAAGGAGTTGTTGAGGCGGAAAGGGAAGGGAATGATGTGGAAAAGGTTAAAGGGTATGGCAGAACGGAGAGGAATATGGACGACGACGTATGTAGTGAGAAGAGTGGCTTCGAGAACAGGATAATAATATTCAAGGGAGGAGTAAGGGAGGACTGGGGAGAGACCGAAGGTGGAGTGAGCCCATTCCAGGACAGAACGGAGAGCTGAGACAGGTAGTGACACGTCCATTGATAGCATCGACCAGGATACGAACCAAGGCAGAGACTTGAGACAAGAGAGAGTGAATGGCTAGTTGGAGATTATCCATGCTGAGTTTGAGGTAGAAGAACTGAGAGATAACGTTGAGATCTGAAAGGTGGCATTGTAAGATATCTGTGAAATTTAGAGTGGACGTGACTTCATTGAGTTGGGTTGTGAGCTTCTGTAACATAGTGTGTTGGATTTTAATGACTCGGTGTTGTGATTCTAGGGCTGAAGCTAATTGAGTGAGATCAGATTTGAAGCCAGAAATGTCAAGGGCTGTAGCAACGCCAAACAAGCCACTCAGAATCTCACTGCCGAAGTCGAAGAGACCTCGTTTCACACGAGATCGACCCACGGGTGTCTGAATGGAAAATGTGTCATTGAGCTCAGTGAATCTGTTACTTATGTATTGCAATTGCCAGGAGAGTGGGAGGAAAAGGTTATAGAGATACTCATTCGGGTTGTTTGTCCCCATGAGGGCCGTGAGATGGGTCCTGATTCCGTGGAGCTGGTGCACGTAGGCAGGTAGGGCAATGGCTACGTCGGCCGGGGGCGCAAGATCGTAGCGCAAGGAGACCTCGCCTCCTGAGCCGACCAAGGCCCCGGGACGTACTCCACCATCGTCCTGATCTGACCCAGACCCCAGGAGGGTCAGCACTGCCAGCAGGGAGATCGCTAACATCGTACCTAGAAAATCAGGGTAGAGTTAATGGGGGAGGTCGTGAAGAGGTTGATGGGCAGAGCGCAGTTTGCACCGATAGTGATTGGTTGATGAATGAGCAGGTGGAGGTGGAGAGGAAGGAGACTGAGGGATAGGTGGAGACAAGGTAGACTGAGGGATGGGAGGAGGGGAAGAGGGGGCAAGAGGTTGTGTAAGTGACTCTTCCAAGACGAGGCCACGGGGTGCTCGCTTTAAGTCATCGACGTGGACCCATCTGGTGTCCCTAGGGGACAGGTCCTGGAGGTGAAATTTTTTGCCTTGTTGAGTGAGGACGCGGTGGGGCCCTGTAAATTTGTCATCCAACTTAGAGGAACGCGTATGGGAATGAGCAAAGACAAGATCGCCTATATTGATAGTGATAGGAGAGGCGGACTTATGTTGGCGCTGCAGCATGTCCTCCTGAGAGGAAGCCAAAGTGGATTGGACATACTGGTGGATTGTCTGGAAGTTGGCCAATTTTAGTTTAACATAATCATCCATGTTGTAGATGGGTTCTGGTTTTGAGGATAAGAGAGAGTATGGGAGGTCCTTGTCAAAGCCAAAGAGGACGAAGAAGAGAGATACAGCAATGGATGCATTGATGGAACTATTGATGGAGGATGCCACTTGAGGAATCCAGTCATCCCAGGACGAACTATGGGAGCCTAGATGTCTGAGGCACTCTAAGATTTTACGGTTGTGGCGTTCTACAGGGTCATTGGAAGCCGGATGGTTAGGCACGACATTGCACCTACTGATATGAAAGCGGCGACAGATCACATCTAGAAGGTTATTGTTGAATTCTGTACCATTGTCATTAAGAATGGTATGAGGGGTACTGAATGGGCAAATTACGTGATCTACAAGGGCACGTGCAACGCTCTTCGTGGTCTTTTCGGAGAAGGGTACGAGGACACAGTAGCGGGAGAAGTGGTCGACCGCTACGAACAAGTACTCAGCGCCAGATTCTGTGAGAGGTAGTTTTAAGAGATCGATTGAGACAGTTTCCCATGGTCGTGATGGGATTGGGTATTGTAAGAGAGGTGCTGGTAAGTCGGTGGATACTTTGTGGCGGTGGCAGAAGAGGCAAGAGTCACAGTGGGCATTGATATCGCGGCGCATGGTTGGCCAATAGTATTTGAGACGTGCTTGGCGCAAGCATCGGTCTTTACCTGGATGGGAAGCTGGAGGAGTATTATGAACAATGTGAAGAACCTTTGGTATCAGGGCAGCGGGGACAACAAGATGGCGTACTTCGCGATTGGGCATATCTTTGACTGTTAGCAGTGTTTTCCTGTAAAAGAGATCATCATCTAGCATGAACCCATCTAGTGATACTGGCAGAGTAGGTAAGGTCGAGGCATCGCCAGATTCTAGGAAATAAATGACTTTGGACCACATGGGGTCTTGGCGCTGAAAGTTTCGAACAACTTCTGACGTTAGTGTAGTATTTTCAGTTACTTCAGGCTGCAGTGATGTTATAGCTGCTGCTACGTGACGTGAGAGTGCGTCTGCAATTACATTCAACTTGCCTGGTACCTATTGAAAAGTGGGATTAAAGTCTTGGATGATGACAGACCATCTAGCTAGTCTACCTGTTAGGTTGCGATTCTTGAACAAATCATATAGTGGAAGGTGGTCTGTTTGGATATGCACTGGATAACCATAGACTATATCTCTGAAATGTTTCAAGGACCAGATTACTGCTAGCGCTTCGAGATCTGTGACACTGTAGTTACGTTCAGCGGTTGTAAGGGTGCGACTAGCATACGCTATTACGCGCTTCCTTGATGCTTCATCGAGTTGCATTAAAACGGCACCAAGTCCAGTGCCTGAGGCGTCTGTGGAAAGAGGGAAGGGTGTGGTATAATCAGGGAACGCTAGAACAGGGGCATTTACAAGAGCTGTCTTTAGCTTTTGGAAAGCTTGTGACTGGTCGTTAGTCCAAACAAAGGGCACATTCTGCTTGAGTAAGTGGGTCAGAGGAGCGGCGATCTTTGCATAATCCCGGATGAAGCGACGATAATAGCCACTGAGGCCCAGGAAACTTCGTACAGCTTCGGTAGTGGTGGGTTCTGGGAAGTTAATAACCGCCTTAGTTTTATCCTCATTAGTATGAATGCCTTGTGCATCGATGACATGGCCTAGGAATTTGATTTTCTTTTGCAGGAAGTCACATTTACTGAGATTGATTTTCAGGCCTGCAAGCTAGAGGCGTTCAAAGACTTGCTGGAGTTTGGTAAAATGATCAGGGATGGATTTACTCACAACAATCATATCATCTAGGTAAGCAAAAAGAGAGTGTCCCATCATACCGCTGAAGACTGAATGGATAAGTCGCATGAACACGGAAGGAGCATTTCCCAGACCAAAAGGGAGTCTCTTAAACTGAAAATGTCCGGAAGGGGTGCTAAAGGCTGTAACTGGGCGAGACTACTCTTCCATTTCGACCTGCCAGTACCCGCTGAGGAGGTCTAAAGATAAAAAGACTACGTTATTGTCACCAAGGGATTATAGCAAATCAGTGAGGACGGGTAACGGGAAACGGTCTGGAACGGTGACAGAATTGACCTTACGATAGTCGACTACTGGTCTAAAGTGGTCTATTCCATGGACTGACGAAGGGTTCAATAATGTCTTGGTCTAACATATTCTGTACCATTTGATCTGTCTGCTTTCGCTGGCCGTGAGGAAATCGATACGTTGGTATGTAAATCGGCTGAGTTCCTGGTAGTTTTTCAGTCGTATGTTTGACAAAGTTTGTTCTACCCATCGGTTCACCGGGTAAGGCAACCACATTTCTGTACGAGGTCAGAAGGTCAAGGAGTTGAGGCGTATTTTCTGGGAAATCTGTGCAAGTGAGATGTGAGAGCATATCGGGTGAATATGTCGGCGCAGATCCCGTAGAGTTAATAGTACATACACCGATTGGCTTATCAGTCTGAATAGTAGGAATTGATGAATCCTGGCACACCTTTACGGCCGCTGGGTATACTAGGACGTCTCCAATCTTTACACCACTTTTAAGTTTTAGTGGAGCATTTGTGACATTGAGCAAGTACAGGTAGCATAAACTGTCCTCTAAGACTGTACACCATGCTGACTCAAAAGTCAGGCCAGTCACAAAACACGTCTCAGGTAGAGTTAGTACATCCACTCCTTCTTTTGCACCGGCAACACAAACAGAGACTTTGGTGAACTCATGCGGTAACAAAATTGTGTACGTATTCGTTACTGCACGTTTTGTCTCTGCGTGTTGGAGAAGATCATTCAGACTGTGTGAGGCAGGTAACTGAGACATGTCTGAGTCAGCGATAGTGTTGTCGGGAGAGGAGGTAAGAGCCATGTTCGATGGCTGAGATGATGTATCAGGAGACATTGAGGAATTTATGTCCTTGCTCGCAGTCAGTAAGGGAATGATCTCTGTATTCTCAGATGATGATAGTGGTGGTTTGGGCTGGGTTGGACTTTTTGGTAGTGATAGGGACAGAGGTAAATGAAGGACTGATTTGATCAGAAGAACAGGACGGGGACATTCCATAGTGTAAACCTGGAATCCAGAAATGTCTATACTACCACAAGCAGGTAATAATGCAATGGAGTGTTGTGCCATGGTGGAGAAACCAATAAGGGAATCTGCAGGATACTGCAAGTCATTAGTGACATGAAATTCAATTGGGATAGGGGGCAAATCTCTGTGGAGTTTGACTTCAAGAGTGACTCTTCCCTTAACCTTAAACTCTGAGCCGTGAACACCACATAGGCGAATGTCTGGTGGTTCTGGGAGACTGACGTGGTTGTGATGGCGATGAATAATTTGTAAGGAATTTTCGGAGATGAGATTTACTATAGATCCTGTGTCCAAGAAGAATGACGTTGGTATGTCATGACTGCTGCCGAGAATGACTAAACCCGAGGATGTTATGGGACCTACATGGCGGATGGGGAGTTGGGTTTCTGGTTCTACGTGATATTGGTCCGGTACGGGCGCGTCGCTTCCCCCGACTGTTGGCGGTTGAGGTAACGACATTCCTCAGTGGTGTGAGTCGTGCTTGATTGGTGGTATTTGCAGCGTGGACGACGTGAGCGGGAAGACGTACGCTGCCTGGTTTGGGAGTGAGGACGTTTCCATGTACGGTCGCAACTGGATGCTGGATGTCCAGGATGACCACACTACCAGGAAAGAATTGAAGATTGTCTGTTCCGTCGGGCGCTAGATGGATCACGACCTGCGGTAGGAGAAGGATGTGTGGCAGATCTGCCGCGTGTGGTGGGACAGGAGCGAGATTGGTCTGGGGTAGTGGAGGTGTGACAGACTGAGGAGGCCAAGGGTTGGGTGGTGCCCTGACGCGTGTAGTTCGAACCTGTTCTTTCATGAATGGCTTTAGTGACCTGAATAATTTTATCTCCTGGATTGAAACCGATTTCCAAGGCTAGCTCTCGCTGTTTAGGAGTAAGCCAGTGAAGGAATCTCAGGTAACCAATTAAGTCAGCAAAGTTGGTGAGTGAAAGCATTGGAACGCCATTCTTGTCTTCTAACCATTTCATGCCTACCAGTAATTGGATCATCTCGTTACTAGTTGCTTTCATGGCGGCGGCAGCTTCGCAGAGCTTGGCATATTGCGCTGGGACGCGCAAGTCCTCATCTAGTTGGTTTAGGAGATTAATGAATCCCATGAGAGACGCGGTATTTGAATACTGGAAAGAAAGGCTGATTAGTTCCGTACGAAAATCAGCAAAGGTACGAATGCTATCGAAATGTCCTGCACCGATAGCGGATCCGATGTTCGATTTACCGTGGTGCAAACGACCGAGGAGGTAGGCTACTTTGAGCGATTCATCTGTTATTTGTCTATTGTGTATTTCTGTGACGACTTCTCTGAGGAAATCATGGACAGACAAAGTTGGGTCCTGGCCGGTAAATTTGGGACGATTGGCATCGTCGAGATAGATAGACTGTGGAGGGTTGGCTATGGCTGGAAGTGTAGAAGTGGCGGCAGGAGAGGTGTGGGAGAGAGAGAAGGTAGTGGCAGTTAAGGGCGAGCAAGACGGGGTATGCAGGGAGGCAGGAGAGGGACCGACAGAGGAAGGAGTAGAGGAAGAAGAAGGGAGTGGAGAGGCAGGAGTAGAAGAGGAGGTATCTGGATTTACGAGTGTAGGATGGGTAGGAAGTGATTCTGCGGGAAGTGAAACGGGAGTCTCAGGTACAGGGAGGTGGTACTCTTTGCCACTTCGTAAATGAGTGATTGTGTTAGAGTCGGCGGACGGGGTATGAGCAGGTGATGTTTCCGGGTCGAGAGGGTTGGTGGTAAGCAGTTGACGTGGAAAGTATGGCATTTAATGAGGCAATGGAAGATGAAAGGATGAAGATGGATACGTAGGTGGAAATATATAAATAACAATGAGAGAATGGAATACATGAATAGGCGTGAAAATGAATGAAGGTGCGGGGATGGATGGTTTAAATAAAGGGCGAAGGATGAGATGGAGTACAAATAACGTAGGTGAAGATGAAAACGGGGTAATGGAAATGAGATGGAATATTTACAATAACCAATCTGTAGAGAAAATCGAGGATAATCTCTATAGAAAGGAAAGACATACTATAGTTACACAGTAGAGATGGGAGTGTTGAGATGTATGACGTGCAGGGGTGGCTGGGCGTAGCTGGGCTGGGGCAGGGCGGGGCGGGGCGGGGCGGGGCGGCGGTGGAGAGACAGCTGGGCGGAGAGGAGAAGAGACGGCGCGATGAATCACCGGCAGGGAGTGGCGGTCGTAGGAGGCTCCGTAATGCAGAGCAGATGCGGGTGACGGCGGAGGCCGGTGGTGGGTTGTGAGGGCAGATGTTGGTGCAAGGCAGGTGTAGAGCTGTTGAGTTGCAAATACAGAGAATGGTGGTGGGCAGGCTGTGGGCAGACAGTGATAAGTGGGACCGTGGGGGCAGGAGTTATGATGAGTTTAGAGCAGGTGCTGGGAACAGGTGCAACAGGTGCGTAGGTCGGCGACGGTGACACGTGCGGTCAGGAACAAGGGGTGGTGCGGTTGTTTGAGGTGAGCAATGGTGAGAAAAATTGTACACTCGGAAAGCACAGCCAGGTATTAAACTACTAGAGGCATTGAGGAGGGGCGAGGCTGGCAGATGCGAGACGTCGTGTATCTTGTGATGTCACTAAAAGGCGATGGAGGCGGTCAGAATCTGATGGTTCGAAACACCGCTGCTACCAAATGTAACTTGCAATACTTTGGTGATAGAAACTCCGTGTACAAACAGCTAGACAAGGAGTTTATTACAAGCTCACAGTAAAATAGTCTGCCCGATTTGGCTGCCTGCTAAGAACTGATGCAATAACACCGTCTTCAGGCGTGGGAAAGCTTGCTGACCTAGCAAGTTTAGTGGGGGCATGTATGCATTGGGGGGGGGGGACATATATACATCGGTGGTAGACATATTGTGGATTGGGTACACTACTCCCCCGGGTAGCTGAGACGGTGTCTCCTGACACCGGGAGTTAAATGGTGTTTGATTATGGTAGGAAGGCAGGACCGGGAGGTGAGTACAAGGGAGAAGTATGATACAGGGGCAGTAGGGGAGATATGGCCATGTTGAGGGGAGGGAATTAGAAGGATATACACATATAAAATATACAAGGATCAATAGGTACAAATCCAGTAAGGGGCGAAGGTATACATAAACGTAATGGGAATTACACAATAATAGATTGAGACATGATAAACAAGGAGTAGATATGATAGTTCTATTGTTGTTCTTATTTCTTTTTTTTTTTTTTGTATTTTCTGTAGGATACACTGGCACTCAGTAATGCATTAAAGAAATACCATCATTTTCTAGTAGGCAGAGTTCTGTTCAGAGGTTGGTTAATTGTCAGATGGCATTGGTAGTCACTGAATGTGAGGGCACTAAGTACGGGGAGTTCCTACGTCGTGTGTAGGGCGTACTATGCCTGTTGCGACTCTGATTTCCTGGAGTCGTCGTTCCATTTTTCTGACACAACAATGCACTGCACAGATGATGAGTAGAAAACCTATGAAATCGATAACCACAAGGGGAAACACAACTTTTGGATGAACCCATGTACAGCTGAAGGCCAGAGAAAATTGATCCATAATGAAATCACTGTCATTGAGGAAGGTGAGCATGCGCAAGTTAGGGGAGGTGATGTTAATGTTGGCAGATTGTAGGGTGGAAGGCATGTCGAGTGGTTGAAAGATGTCATAGGAGTGATTACGGACAGCTTGGTGATAGCGAGTGGCGTAAGTGATGACAGACTCTGATTTGACGGTATAATAGTTTGGTGCTTTGTAGAGACCACTAGCGGGGACGGATCGAACCGAAGAACCAGGACACATGATTGTGACAGAGATGGGAACAGCAAAGAAGAAGTACTGGATATTGTTGATGTGAGCATGGTGGACCGGGAGGTCAGGAGCTGGGACAAAAGAACAGGCCGAGTAGATGGAATGGTTGCAAACTAAAGCAGACTCACAGGGTGTAGCACTGCTAGGGAAGATAGCGAAAATGTGGGCAGGACAGAGACGAGAGGTCGGAGTAAGGGAGGAACATTTCTGGAGGTCTGTGGAAGAAAGGAAGGCAACGGAAAGATGATCATGGGAGAGGAGGAAATATTCTGAAGGAACAGATACCTGTAAGAAGGAGTTGTTGAGGCGGAAAGGGAAGGGAATGATGTGGAAAAGGTTAAAGGGTATGGCAGAACGGAGAGGAATATGGACGACGACGTATGTGGTGAGAAGAGTGGCTTCGAGAACAGGATAATAATATTCAAGGGAGGAGTAAGGGAGGACTGGGGAGAGACCGAAGGTGGAGTGAGCCCATTCCAGGACAGAACGGAGAGCTGAGACAGGTAGTGACACGTCCATTGATAGCATCGACCAGGATACGAACCAAGGCAGAGACTTGAGACAAGAGAGAGTTGGAGATTATCCATGTTGAGTTTGAGGTAGAAGAACTGAGAGATAACGTTGAGATCTGAAAGGTGGCGTTGTAAGATATCTGTGAAATTTAGAGTGGACGTGGCTTCATTGAGTTGGGTTGTGAGCTTCTGTAACATAGTGTGTTGAATTTTAATGACTCGGCGTTGTGATTCTAGGGCTGAAGCTAATTAAGTGAGATCAGATTTGAAGCCAGAAATGTCACGGGCTGTAGCAACGCCAAACAAGCCACTCAGAATCTCACTGCCGAAGTCGAAGAGACCTCGTTTCACACGAGAACGACCCACGGGTGTCTGAAGGGAAAATGTGTCATTGAGCTCGGTGAATCTGTTACTTATGTATTGCATTTTTTTTTTTTATGCGAGGAAGAAGGAACCAAAGGCCATGAGCCCGCAGTAACAGTTCCCTCCAAGAGAAAAACAAAATACAATAGAGAGCCAAATTCAAGATCTGATCATTTTGAGATGCCTGGACACACTGCGTTTGAAAGACTGGAGATCATAAGCAGGAGGAAATACAGACAGAGGGAGACAGTTCCAGAGCTGACCTGTTGCATGAATGAAAGACTGGGAGTAACGGTTAACTCTTGCATTAGAGAGTTGGACAGAAAAGGGATGAGAGTTTGCTGCCAGACGGGTGCTACGCGCCCGTCGTAGAGGTGGAGGAATGCAATCAGACAGTTCAGAGGAGCAGTGACCATTAAAGTAGCGATAGAAAAGAGATAAAGATGCAATAGTGCGGCGAAGAGACAGAGGTTGAAGGGAGTCAGTAAGAGGAGGAGAGTTAATGAGACGAAAAGCCTTTGACTCCACCCTATTGAGAAGAGCTGTATGTGGGGAGCCTCCCCACACATGAGAGTTGTACTCCACACAGGGGCGGATAAAACCCCTGTATAGAGTCAACAATTGTGCAGGGGTAAAGAAAGAGCGGAGTCGGCTTAGCACACCAAATCTCTTGGAAGCAGATTTTACAAGAGATGTAATATGATCTTTCCAAGATAAGTCCCGAGTAAATGAAACCCCAAGCATGTTCAAGGATGATGCAGGATTAAGCTGAATATTATTAAACATTAGTGGGTATACCTGTGGAAGATTTTGTCGGGTTGATAGGTGTAAGAACTGAGTCTTAGAAGCATTAAAGACAACCATATTATTTTTACCCCAGTCAGAGATATGAGCCAAGTCAGACATTAGGTGTGCCATAGCCTCATCCCTTGTTTCTTGAAGTAACTGTTGAGATGGGCGTTGCGGGAACCGAATGGAAAGGTGAAGGGTGGAGTCATCAGCGTATGAGTGGATAGGGTTAGATGTACAGCTTAGATCATTGATGAATAAAAGGAAGAGAGTTGGTGATAGGAGAGAGCCCTGAGGAACACCACTGTTGATAGATCTAGGAGAGGAACGATGGCCGTCTACGACAGCAGCTATAGAACGACCAGAAAGGAAGCTAGCGATGAAGGTACAGATAGAAGGATAGAAACCGTAGGAGGGCAGTTTGGAAATTAAAGATTTATGCCAGACTCGATCGAAAGCCTTTGAGATGTCAAGTGCAATGGCAAAGCTTTCGCCAAAGTCCCGAAAGGAGGATGACCAGGAGTCTGAAAGGTAGATGAGAAGATCGCCAGTGGAGCGTCCCTGACGGAACCCATACTGACGATCGGAAAGAAGGTTGTGATAGGAAAGATGCCTTAAAATTTTTTTATTAAGAATTGACTCGAAAACTTTTGAAATACAGGACGTTAAAGCAATTGGACGATAGTTGGAGGGTTGGGAGTGGTCACCCTTCTTTGGGACTGGCTGAATGAGAGCAAACTTCCAGCAAGAAGGAAAGGTACAAGTTGACAGACAAAGGCGAAATAGTTTGCCTAGGCAGGGTGTAAGGACAGAAGCACAGTTTTTGAGAACAACAGGAGGGACCCCATCAGGCCCATATGCCTTGTTAGTACTGAGGCCAGTAATGGCAGAAAATACATCAACTGAAGAAACCTTAATGTCAGCCATGAGGAAGTCAGAGGGGGGAAGTGATGGAGGAACAGCACCGGAATCGTCTAAGGTGGAATTGGAGGAGAAAGTCTGTGCGAAGAGATCTGCTTTATCAGTAGAAGAAATAGCTACAGAACCATCAGAGTAGAAAAGAGGAGGGAATGATGATGAGGTAAAGTTGCTAGAAAGATTTTTGGCAAGGTGCCAGAAGGAGCGGGAAGAATTCGAGTTGGAGAGCTGAGAGCATTTAGTATGGATGAAATTATTTTTAGCAGAGCGAAGAACAGACTTAGCACGATTCCGGGCAGAAACGTAAAGATTATGTGATTCAGGGGTGGGTTGGCTCCGGTACCCTTTGTAGGTCCCCTCCTTGTTGCGGACAGCATTAGAACAAGCGTGATTAAACCAAGGCTTTCTTGCGTTAGTCAAAGGATATGAGAAAGGAATGTATGCTTCCATGCCCGAGAGAATAACCTCCGTAATGCGCAAGGCACACTCAGATGGCTCACGGCCATGGAAGCAATAATCATTCCAGGGAAAATCAAAGAAGTACTGCCTGAGGGCCTCCCAGTCCGCAGCTCCAAAATGCCAGAGACGACGTTTCCCTGGAGGGTCCGCAGGCTGTACTGGAGCGATAGGACAGGTTAAGGTAATAAGGTTGTGATCGGAGGAGCCCAACGGAGAGAAAAAATTTACAGAGTAAGCAGAAGGATTAGTTGTGAGGAAGAGGTCAAGTATGTTGGAGCTCTCTCCAAGGCGGTCAGGGATACGGGTAGGGTGCTGTACAAGCTGCTCTAGGTCATTAAGGATAGAAAAGATGTAGGCTTGTTCACCAGGTGGATCCGTGAAAGGAGAGGAGAGCCAAAGGTGGTGGTAAACATTGAAATCTCCAAGAATGGAGATTTCAGAGAAAGGAGAAATGGACAGAATGTGTTCCATCGTAGAAGTAAGATAGTCGAAGAATTTTTGAGAGTCAGTAGAATTAGGGGATAAGTAAACAGCACAGATATATTTAGTCAGAGAATGACAGGAAAGCCGAAGCCAGAGAGTGGAGAATTCAGAAGAATCAAGTTCAGGAACACGAGAGCAAGATAAGTCGTTGCGTATGTATACACAACAGCCACCTTTGGCTTTGAAATGAGTATAGAGAAAGTAGGAGGATACAGAAAAGGGTTTGCTGTCAGTTGCCTCAGACAGCTGAGTCTCCGTTAGAAAAAGAAGGTGAGGTTTAGAGGAGGAGAGGTGGTGCTCAACAGAGCGAAAGTTAGAGGAAAGGCCGCGAATGTTGCAGAAATGAAGAAGAAAAGAGTCAGACAGTGGTTCCAGGCACCTCGAGTCGTCACCGGGAGAGGGGCAGATGGCGGGGGCATTTATGGTCCCCCCCCCTGGGGACTCCGAGGCTGGGTGAATTGACGCCATTTTGGTAAATTTTGAATAGGAAGTGTAGTGTGTACTAGTGCATGTAGTTTGGTGAAGATAGATAGAGAAATTTGTACTGGAGAGCATGCTGGCCTACTCTCTGTGTAACTGAGACACTGAAAAAGTTCAGCAAAGGGGGATGGTCAGGAACTAGTCCTGAGGGCTGATGAAACGGGAGCTCCAGCACTCCCTGTCATCAGCTTTCCATCCACCTCGGGAGTACTGCCCTCCTCGACTGGTGCTACAGTCCACTCGTCTTGGAAGAGTCACTTACACAACCTCTTGCCCCCTCTTCCCCTCCTCCCATCCCTCAGTCTACCTTGTCTCCACCAATCCCTCAGTCTCCTTCCTCTCCACCTCCACCTGCTCATTCATCAACCAGTCAATATTGGTCCAAACTGCGCTCTGCCCATCAACCTCTTCACGACCTCCCCCATTAACTCTACTCTGGTTTTCTAGGTACGATGTTAGCGATCTCCTTGCTGGCAGTGCTGACCCTCCTGGGGACTGGGTCAGGTCAGGACGATGGTGGAGTACGTCCCGGGGTCTTGGTCGGCTCAGGAGGCGAAATGTGTCATTGAGCTCGGTGAATCTGTTACTTATGTATTGCAATTGCCAGGAGAGTGGGAGGAAAAGGTTATAGAGATACTCATTCGGGTTGTGTGTCCCCATGAGGGCCGTGAGATGGGTCCTGATTCCGTGGAGCTGGTGCGCGTAGGCAGGTAGGGCAATGGCTACGTCGGCCGGGGGCGCAAGATCGTAGCGCAAGGAGACCTCGCCTCCTGAGCCGACCAAGGCCCCGGGACGTACTCCACCATCGTCCTGACCTGACCCAGACCCCAGGAGGGTCAGCACTGCCAGCAGGGAGATCGCTAACATCGTACCTAGAAAATCAGGGTAGAGTTAATGGGGGAGGTCGTGAAGAGGTTGATGGGCAGAGCGCAGTTTGGACCAATATTGACTGGTTGATGAATGAGCAGGTGGAGGTGGAGAGGAAGGAGACTGAGGGATAGGTGGAGACAAGGTAGACTGAGGGATGGGAGGAGGGGAAGAGGGGGCAAGAGGTTGTGTAAGCGACTCTTCCAAGACGAGGCCACGGGGTGCTTGCTTTAAGTCATCGACGTGGACCCATCTGGTGTCCCTAGTGGACAGGTCCTGGAGGTGAAATTTGTTGCCTTATTCAGTGAGGACGCAGTGGGGCCCTGTAAATTTGTCACCCAACTTAGAGGAACGCGTATGGGAATGAGCAAAGACAAAATCGCCTACACTGATAGTGATAGGAGAGGCGGACTGATGATGGCGCTGCAGCATGTCCTCCTGAGAGGAAGCCAAGGTGGATTGGACATACTGGTGGATTGTCTGGAAGTTGGCCAATTTTAGTTTAACATAATCATCCATGTTGTAGATGGGTTCTGGCTTTGAGGATAAGAGAGAGTATGGGAGGTCCTTGTCAAAGCCAAAGAGGACGAAGAAGGGAGATATCAGCAATTGATGCATTGATGGAACTATTGATGGCAGATGCCACTTGAGGAATCCAGTCATCCCAGGACGAACTATGGGAGCCTAGATGTCTGAGGCACTCTAAAATTTTACGGTTGTGGCTTTCTACAAGGCCATTGCAAGCCGGATGGTTAGGCACGACATTGCACCTACTGATATGAAAGCGGCGACAGATCTCATCTAGAAGGCTATTGTTGAATTCTGTACCATTGTCATTAAGAATGGTATGAGGGGTACTGAATGGGCAAATTACGTGATCTACAAGGGCACGTGCAACGCTCTTCGCGGTCTTGTCGGAGAAGGGTACGAGGACACAGTAGCGGGAGAAGTGGTCGACCGCTACGAACAAGAACTCAGCGCCAGATTCTGTGAGAGGTAGTTTTAAGAGATCGATTGAGACAGTTTCCCATGGTCGTGATGGGATTGGGTATTGTAAGAGAGGTGCTGGTAAGTCGGTGGATACTTTGTGGCGGTGGCAGGAGAGGCAAGAGTCACAGTGGGCATTCATATCGCGGCGCATGGTTGGCCAATAGTATTTGAGACGTGCTTGGCGCAAGCATCGGTCTTTACCTGGATGGGAAGCTGGAGGAGTATTATGAACAATGTGAAGAACCTTTGGTATCAGGGCAGCGGGGACAACAAGATGGCGTACTTCGCGATTGGGCATATCTTTGCCTGTTAGCAGTGTTTTCCTGTACAAGAGATGATCATCTAGCATGAACTCATCTAGTGATACTGGCAGAGTAGGTAAGGTCGAGGCATCGCCAGATTCTAGGAAATAAATGACTTTGGACCACACGGGGTCTTGCCGCTGAAAGTATCAAACAACTTCTGACGTTAGTGTAGTATTTTCAGTTACTTCAGGCTGCAGTGATGTTATAGCTGCTGCTACGTGACGTGAGAGTGCATCTGCAATTACATTCAGCTTGCCTGGTACATACTGAAAAGTGGGATTAAAGTCTTGGATGATGACAGACCATCTAGCTAGTCTACCTGTTAGTTTGCGATTCTTGAAGAAATTAAATAGTGGAAGGTGGTCTGTTTCGATATGCACTGGATAACCATAGACTATATCTCTGAAATGTTTCAAGGACCAGCGCTTCGAGATCTGTGACACTGTAGTTACGTTCAGCGGTTGTAAGGGTGCGACTAGCACACGCTATTACGCGCTTCCTTGATGCTTCATCGAGTTGCATCAAAACGGCACCAAGTCCAGTGCCTGAGGCGTCTGTGCAGAGAAGGAAGGGTGTGGTATAATCAGGGAACGCTGGAACAGGGGCATTTACAAGAGCTGTCTTTAGCTTTTGGAAAGCTTGTGACTGGTCGTTAGTCCAAACAAGGGGCACATTCTGCTTGAGTAAGTGGGTCAGAGGAGCGGCGATCTTTGCATAATCCCGGATGAAGCGACGATAATAGCCACTGAGGCCCAGGAAACTTCGAACAGCTTCGGTAGTGGTGGGTCCTGGGAAGTTAATAATCGCCTTAGTTTTATCCTCATTAGTATGAATGCCTTGTGGATCGACGACATGGCCTAGGAATTTGATTTTCTTTTGCAGGAAGTCACATTTACTGAGATTGATTTTCAGGCCTGCAAGCTGGAGGCGTTCAAAGACTTGCTGGAGTTTGGTAAAATGATCAGGGATGGATGTACTCACAACAATGATATCATCTAGGTAAGCAAAAAGAGAGTGTCCCATCATACCGCTGAAGACTGAATGGATAAGTTGCATGAACACGGAAGGAGCATTTATCAGACCAAAAGGGAGTCTCTTAAACTGAAAATGTCCGGAAGGGGTGCTAAAGGCTGTAACTGGGCGAGAGGACTCTTCCATTTCGACCTGCCAGTACCCGCTGAGGAGGTCTAAAGATGAAAAGACTACGTTATTGTCACCAAGGGATTCTAGCAAATCAGTGAGGACGGGTAACGGGAAACGGTCTGGAACGGTGACAGAATTGACCTTACGATAGTCGACTACTGGTCTAAAGTGGGCTATTCCATGGACTGACGAAGGGTTCAATAATGTCTTGGTCTAACATGTTCTGTACCATTTGATCTGTCTGCTTTCGCTGGCTGTGAGGAAATCGATACCCTGGTATGTAACTCGGCTGAGTTCCTGGTAGTAGTTCAATCGTATGTTTGACAAGGTTTGTTCTACGCATCGGTTCACCGGGTAAGGCAACCACGTTTCTGTACGAGGTCAGAAGGTCAAGGAGTTGAGACGTATTTTCTGGGAAATCTGTGCAAGTGAGATGTGAGAGCATATCGGGTGAATATGTCGGCGCAGATCCCGTAGAGTTTAAAGTACATACACCGATTGGCGTATGATCAGTCTGAATAGTAGGAATTGAGGAATCCTGGCACACCTTTACGGCTGCTGGGTATACTAGGAAGTCTCCAATCTTAACACCACTTTTAAGTTTTAGTGGAGCATTTGTGACATTGAGCAAGTACAGGAAGCATAAACTGTCCTCTAAGACTGTACACCACGCTGACTCATAAGTCAAGCCAGTCACACAACACGTCTCAGGTAGGGTTAGTACATCCACTCCTTCTTTTGCACCGGCAACACAAACAGAGACTTTGGTGAACTCATGCGGTAAGAAAATTGTGCACGTATTCGTTACTGCACGTTTCGTCTCTGTGTGTTGGAGAAGATCATTCAGACTGTGTGAGGTAGGTAACTGAGACATGTCTGAGTCAGCGATAGTGTTGTCGGGAGAGGAGGTAAGAGCCATGTTCGAGGGCTGAGATGATGTATCAGGAGACATTGAGGAATTTATGTCCTTGCTCGCAGTCAGTAAGGGAATGATCTCTGTATTCTCAGATGATGATAGTGGTGGTTTGGGCTGGGTTGGACTTTTTGGTAGTGATAGGGACAGAGGTAATTGAAGGACTGATTTGATCGTAGGAACAGGAGGGGGACATTCCATAGTGTAAACCGGGAATCCAGAAATGTCTATACTACCACAAGCAGGTAATAATGCAATGAAGTGTTGTGCCATGGTGGAGAAACCAATAAGGGCATCTGCGGGATACTGCAAGTCATTAGTGACATGAAATTCAATTGGGATAGGGGGCAAATCTCTGTGGAGTTTGACTTCAAGGGTGACTCTTCCCTTAACCTTCAACTCTGAGCCGTCAACACCACATAGGCGAATGTCTGGTGGTTCTAGGAATCTCACGTGGTTGTGATGGCGATGAATAATTTATAAGGAATTTTCGGAGATGAGATTTACTGTAGATCCTGTGTCCAAGAAGAATGACGTTGGTATGTCATGACTTCTCTGATGAAATCATAAACAGACCAAGTTGGGTCCTGGCCGGTAAATTTGGGACGATTGGCATCGTCGAGATAGATAGACTGTGGAGGGTTGACCATGGCTGGAAGTGAAGAAGTGGCGGCAGGAGAGGTGTGGGAGAGAGAGAAGGTAGTGGCAGTTAAGGGCGAGCAAGACGGGGTATGAAGGGAGGCAGGAGAGGGAACGACAGGGGAAGGAGTAGAGGAAGAAGAAGGGAGTGGAGAGGCAGGAGTAGAAGAGGAGGTATCTGGATTTACGAGTGTAGGATGGGTAGGAAGTGATTCTGCGGGAAGTGAAACGGGAGTCTCAGGTACAGGGCGGTGGTACTCTTTGCCACTTCGTAAATGAGTGATTGTGTTAGAGTCGGCAGACGGGGTATGAGCAAGTGATGTTTCCGGGTCGAGAGGGCTGGTGGTAAGCGGTTGACGTGGAAAGTATGGCATTTAATGCGGCAATGGAAGATGAAAGGATGAAGATGGATACGTAGGTGGAAATATATAAATAACAATGAGAGAATGGAATACATGAGTAGGCGTGAAAATGAATGAAGGTGCGGGGATGGATGGTTTAAATAAAAGGCGAAGGATGAGATGGAGTATAAATAACGTAGGTGAAGATGAAAACGGCGTAATGGAAATGAGATGGAATATTTACAATAACCAATCTGTAGAGAAAATCGAGGATACTCTCTATAGAAAGGAAAGATATACTACAGTTACACAGTAGAGATGGGAGTGTTGAGATGTATGACGTGCAGGGGTGGCTGGGCGTAGCTGGGCTGGGGCGGGGCGGGGCGGGATGGGGCGGGGCGGGGCGGCGGTGGAGAGACAGCTGGGCGGAGAGGAGAAGAGACGGTGCGATGAATCACCGGCAGGGAGTGGCGGTCGTATTAGGCTCCGTAATGCAGACCAGATGCGGGCGACGGCGGAGGCCGGTGGTGGGTGGTGACGGCGGCTGTTGGTGCAAGGCAGGTGTAGAGCTGTTG
>NC_136988.1:21816460-21901610 GCF_032717465.1 Coenobita brevimanus
CTACCGAAGCTGTATGAAGTTTCCTGGGCCTCAATGGCTATCATCGTCGCTTCATCTGGGATTATGCAAAGATCGCCGCTCCTCTGACCCACTTACTCAAGCAGAATATGCCCTTTGTTTGGACTAACGACCGGTCACAAGCTTTCCAAAAGCTAAAGACAGCCCTTGTAAATGCCCCTGTTCTAGCGTTCCCTCATTATACAACACCCTTCCTTCTCTGCACAGGCGCCTGAGGCACTGGACTTGGTGCCGTTTTGATGCAACTCCATGAAGCATCAAGAAAGTGCGTAATACCCTATGCTAGTCGCACCCTTACAACCGCTGAACGTAACTACAGTGTCACAGATCTCGAAGTGCTAGCAGTAATCTGGTCCTTGAAACATTTCAGAGATATAGTCTATGGTTATCCAGTGCATATCCAAACAGACCACCTTCCACTATGTGATTTGTTCAAGAATCGCAACCTAACAGGTAGACTAGCTAGATGATCTGTCATCATCCAGGACTTTAATCCCACTTTTCAATATGTACCAGGCAAGTTGAATTTAATTGCAGACGCACTCTCATGTCACGTAGCAGCAGCTTTAACATCACTGCAGCCTGAATTAACTGAAAATACTACACTAACGTCAGAAGTTGTTCGAAACTTTCAGTGCCAAGACCCCATGTGGTCCAAAGTCATTTATTTCCTAGAATCTGGCGATGCCTCGACCTTACCTACTCTGCCAGTATCACTAGATGAGTTCATGCTAGATGATGATCTCTTGTACAGGAAAACACTGCTAACAGGCAAAGATATGCCCAATCGCAAAGTACGCCAACTTGTTGTCCCCGCTGCCCTGATACCAAAGGTTCTTCATATTGTTCATAATACTCCTCCAACTTCCCATCCAGATAAAGACCGACGCTTGCGCCAAGCACGTCTCAAATACTAGTGGCCAACCATGCGCCGCGATATCAATGCCCACTGTGACTCTTGCCTGTCCTGCCACCGCCACAAAGTATCCACCAGCTTACCAGCACCTCTCTGACAATACCCAATCCCATCACGACCATGGGAAACTGTCTCAATTGATCTCTTAAAACTATCTCCAAAAAATCTGGCGCTGAGTACTAGTTCGTAGCGGTCGACCACTTCTCCCGCTACTGTGTCCTCGTACCTCTCTCCGAGAAGACCGCGAAGAGGGTTGCACGTGCCCTTGTAGATCACGTAATTTGCGCGTTCGGTACCCCTCATACCATTCTTAATGACAATGGTATGGAATTCAACAATAGCCTTCTAGATGAGATCTGTTGCCGCTTTCATATCAGTAGGTGCAATGTAGTGCCTAACCATCCGGCTTGCAATGGCCTTGTAGAACGCCACAACCGTAAAATCTTAGAGTGTCTCAGACATCTAGGCTCCCATCGTTCGTCGTGGGATGACTGGATTCCTCAAAGTGGCATCCTCCATCAATAGTTCCATCAATGCATCCATTGCTGAATCTCCCCTTCTTCGTCCTCTTTGGCTTTGACAAGGACCTCCCATACTCTCTCTTATCCTCAAAGCCAAAACCCATCTACAACATGGATAATTATGTTAAACTAAAATTGGCCAACTTCCAGATAGTCCACCAGTCTGCCCACTGCCCACTGCCTGCCCACCACCATTCTCTGCATTTGCAACTCAACAGCTCTACACCTGCCTTGCACTAACATCTGCCCTCACCACCCACCACCGGCCTCCACTGTCGCCCGCATCTGGTCTCCATTACGGAGCCTCCTTTGACCGCCACTCCCTGCCGGTGATTCATCGCGCCGTCTCTTCTCCTCTCCGCCCAGCTGTCTCTCCACCGCTGCCCCGCCCCGCCCTGCCCCGCCCCGCCCCACCCCGCCCCAGCCCAGCTACGCCCGGCCACCCCTGCACGTCATACATCTCAACACTCTCATCTCTACTGTGTAACTATAGTATATCTTTCCTTTCTATAGAGATTATCCTCGATTTTCTCTACAGATTGGTTATTGTAAATATTCCATCTCATTTCCATTACCCCGTTTTCATCTTCACCTACGTTATTTATACTCCATCTCATCCTTCGCCTTTTATTTAAACCATCCATCCCCGCACCTTCATTCATTTTCACGCCTACTCATGTATTCCATTCTCTCATTGTTATTTATATATTTCCACCTACGTATCCATCTTCATCCTTTCATCTTCCATTGCCGCATTAAATGCCATACTTTCCACATCAACCACTTACCACCAGCCCTCTCGACCCGGAAACATCACCTGCTCATACCCCGTCTGCCGACTCTAACACAATCACTCATTTACGAAGTGACAAAGAGTACCACTGCCCTGTACCTGAGACTCCCGTTTCACTTCCCGTAGAATCACTTCCTACCCATCCTACACTCGGAAATCCAAATACCTCCTCTTCTACTCCTGCCTCTCCACTCCCTTCTTCCTCTACTCCTTTCCTTGTCGTTCCTTCTGCTGCCTCCCTTCATACCCCGTCTTGCTCGTCCTTAACTGCCACTACTTTCTCTCTCTCCCACACCTCTCTCCTGCCGCCACTTCTACACTTCCGCCATGGCCAACCCTCCACAATCTATCTATCTCGACGATGCCAATCGTCCCAAATTTACCGGCCAGGACCCAACTTGGTCTGTCTATGATTTCCTCAGAGAAGTCGACACAGAAATACACAATAGACAAATAACCGATGAATCACTCAAAGTAGCCTACCTCCTCGGTCGCTTGCACCACGGTAAATCGGACATCGGATCCGAGATCCGTGCAGGACATTTCGATAGCATTCGTACCTTTGTTGATTTTCGTAAGGAAGTCATCAGCCTTTGTTCCCAACATTCAAATACCGCGTCTCTCATGGGATTCATTAATCTCCTAAACCAACTAGACGAGGACTTGCGCGTCCCAGCGCAATATGCCAAGCTCCGAGACGCTGCCGCCGCCATGAAAGCAACTAGTAGCGAGATGCTCCAATTACTGGTAGGCACGAAATGGTTAGAAGACAAGAATGGTGTTCCAATGCTTTCACACACCAACTTTGCTGACTTAATTGGTTACATGAGATTCCTTCACTGGCTTACTCTTAAACAGCGAGAGCTAGCCTTGGAAATCGGTTTCAATCCAGGAGATAAAATTATTCAGGTCACTAAAGCCATTCATGAAAGAACAGGTTCGAACTACACGCGTCAGGGCACCACCCAACCCTTGGCCTCCTCAGTCTGTCACACCTCCACTACCCCAGACCAATCTCACTCCCGTCCCACCACACGCGGCAGATCTGCCACACATCCATCTCCTACCGCCGGTCGTGATCCATCTAGCGCCCGACGGAACAGACAATCTTCGATTCTTTGCTGGTACTGTGGTCATCCTGGACATCGAGCATCCAGTTGCGACCGTACATACAAACTTTCCACTACAGGCACTGAGGAGGGGCGAGGCTGGCAGATGCGAGACATCGTGTATCTTGTGATGTCATTAAAAGGCGGTGGAGGCGGTCAGGATCTGATGGTTCGAAACACCGCTGCTACCAAATGTAACTTGCAATACTTTGGTGATAGAAACTCCGTGTACAAACAGCTGGATAAGATAGATAGATATTTTTTTTAGATAATCTTTTTATTTGTTCCATAGAAATACAGTTACACAAAATTCCTAGTATACAAGATGAAAAATTTCATCTTATAAGAGACAGTGAAAATTTTATATATATATAAATGTTTTCCATCATTGGATTATTCTGGGACACTGAGAGGTAATAGGCAATACATACATACATATACATATACATATACATATACATATACATATACACACAACACACACACACGCACACACGCATATATACATATATAAACATATATAGTTTCAAGTTTTCTTATGTTGATTGTCAGCTATATTAATTTTATTTACTGGCTTTTGATAACTAATTATTGTTGAGAATGTTGTACGGGACTATGAGCTACATATGATTTTATGAGGTACTTTTTTAGACTGCTTTTAAAGTTATCTACAGTAGTTTTTTTTACTATGTCGTGTGGCAGGGAATTGAATATTTTTGCACCATGATACCTAATATTACTCTGAGATTGTAAAGACGGCATGAAAGGTACAACAAAACGTTCTGTATTTCTATAATGGTATCTTGTAGGTGGAGTGGGTACAAAGAATGAGTTATTGTAAACAAGTCCATTAATGCATTTATACACATATACTGCACATACCAGTTCATTGATTTCTTTCATCTTAAGTATGTTATTATTATAAAATATATCATTCGTATGCTCGTAGCGGCCTACTCGTCCGATTGCTCTCATGATTTGCTTCTGAGCTGTTTCTAAAGGTTTTCAGAGCTGTTTTATTTGCCGCTCCCCATACTGCATGACAATATACTAAATGAGTATACACTAATGAATAATATATCAAAATCATTGACTGTTTGTTTAATTTATTCCTTGTTTGATATATAATGCCACAGTACCCTAATACTTTATTTCTAATTTGGATGATATGCTTATTCCACAGTAATTTATTGTCTAATACTATACCCAAAAATTTGGTTTCTGTTACTTCTTTAATGCTGTTATTATTAATAACTACTTGAACACTGTGATTTATTTTCTTATGTCTGTGGAATACAATAGTGTAAGTCTTATTTATATTTAATGTTAACTTATTGGCTGAAATCCACTGTACCACCTTAGATATTTCTTCCGTTAAGGTACTTGTAAGAGTGTTTATATTACTGTGGCTTAAGTAGAAAGTACTGTCATCAGCAAATAGTACATGTTTTAACCTTTTTTGTTGCGTTTGTGATATCGTTGAGGTAGATTAAAAATAATACAGGCCCTAAGATCGAGCCTTGTGGCACCCCTACATTTATTTCAGTAGTGGAAGATGTTTGATTATTAAAATAAACAAATTGTTTACGTTTAGCCAGATAACTCCGGAACCAGACAAGTGCTTTCCCTGTAATACCATAGTGTGTCAATTTCTCAAGTAATATTGTATGGTCCACTGTATCGAAAGCCTTGGTTAAATCCAGAAACAGACTTATAGTGAACTCGTTTTTATCAAAGGCTGACAAAATGTGATCCGTGAAAGACAAAAGAGCATCTTGTGTGGATCTCCGTCTACGGAACCCATACTGATCATCGGAGAGCATACCTCTTTCTTCTAGAAAATCAATTAATCTGTCACAGACTGGCCTCTCAATAATTTTACTTAAAGAAGGCAGGACCGAAACAGGCCTATAATTTTCAGGTGTATCACGAGGGCCCGACTTGTGTGTTCGTATTACTCTCGCTAACTTCAACTGATCAGGAAAGATTCCAGTAGCAAAAGACAAATTACATAAATGAGTTAAAATAGGACACAAAATTGTTATAGACCTCTTCAGCACCTTCACAGGAATATTGTCATGCCCAGCGGCTGAATCACGCATATTCATAACAACTTTATTGATTTCGTCAGTAGTGACTTCCCTGAAAGTTAGCTCATTTATCTGAAGTTCAGGAAGATATGCCTGGAACTTAGTCTGAGTCTGGTTAATATTCTTTGCTAATTCTTTACCTATATTGGTAAAATAGTCATTGATTGAATTAGCAGTAATATTTCCTGCATGATTAAGCTCAGTGTGCCCTCTCCTCATTAATACTGAATTTACTATGTTCCAAGTCTTTTTAGAGTCCCCTGCCGAGTTTGCTAGTTTACTTTTATAATAATTTCCTTTAGCAGTCTTAATTGATTGGGTTACTTTATTTCTTACTTTACGGTATATGTCACCATATGTAATCGGTTTCTTTAGATATTTACGTTGTAAGAGGTTGCCTTCTTTAATCATAACTTTAATTTCATGAGTTATGTATGGTTTATCCATATATTTTTGCTTTATGTGAATTGTCTTTTCTGGGAAACATTTTTCGAAAATGGTTATAAATTCTGATAAAAGAAATCGAAGCAGGTTGCGAAATTGCTGGTCGTATAAATGCAAGACCAATCTACTTTTATTAGTTCTTGTTTAAAAATTTCTATATTGTCATCCGTGAAATCCCTATATCTTTTTATTATTTTTTTGTTTGGAGGCTTTATATTCAGTGAAAACGCTGAAAATATGGGAAAATGGTCTGAGATATCACAAACATATATACCATTAGTTATATTTCTGCTAATGTTATTAGTCCAGATTTGATCGATTAATGTAGCTGACTGGCAGGAGTTTATTACAAGCTCACAGTAAAATAGTCTGCCCGATTTGGCTGCCTGCTAAGAACTGATGCAATAACGCCGTCTTCAGGCGTGGGAAAGCGTGCTGACCTAGCAAGTTTAGTGGGGGCATGTATGCATTGGGGGGGGACATATATACATCGGGGGTAGACATATTGTAGAGGGGGTACACTACTCCCCCGGGAAGCTGAGACGGTGTCTCCTGACACCGGGAGGTAAATGGTGTTTGATTATAGTAGTAAGGCAGGACCGGGAGGTGTGTACAAGGGAGAAGTATGATACAGGGGCAGCAGGGGAGACATGGCCATGTTGAGGGGAGGGAATTAGAAGGAAATATACATATAAGATATACAAGGATTAATAGGTACAAATCCAGTAAGGGGCGAAGGTATACATAAACGTAATGGGAATTACACAATAATAGATTGAGACATGATAAACAAGGAGTAGATATGAGAGTTCAATTGTTGTTCTTCCTTCATTTTTTTTTTTTTTTGTATTTTCTGTAGGATACACTGGCACTCACTAATGCATTAAAGAAATACCATCATTTTCTAGTAGGCAGAGTTCTCTTCACAGGTTGATTGTCAGATGGCATTGGTAGTCACTGAATGTGAGGGCACTAAGTACGGGGAGTTTCTACGTCGTGTGTAGGGCGTACTATGCCTGTAGAGACTCTGATTTCCTGGAGTCGAAGTTCCATTTTTCTGACACAACAATGCACTGCACAGATGATGAGTAGAAAACCCAGGAAAGCGATAACCACAGGGGGAAACACAACTGTTGAATGAACCCATGAACGGCTGAAGGCCAGAGAAAATTCATCCATAATGAAATCACTGTCATTGAGGAAGGTGAGCATGCGCAAGTTAGGGGAGGTGATGGTAATGTTGGCAGAGGGTAGGGTGGAAGGAGTGTCGAGTGGTTGAAAGATGTCATAGGAGTGATTACGGACAGCTTGGTGATAGCGAGTGGCGTAAGTGATGACGGACTCTGATTTGACGGTACAATAGTCAGGTGCTTTGTAGAGACCACTAGTGGGGACGGATCGAACCGAAGAAACAGGACACATGATTGTGACAGAGATGGGAACAGCAAAGAAGAAGTACTGGACATGGTTGAGGTGAGCATGGTGGACCGGGAGGTCAGGAGCTGGGACAATAGAACAGGCCGAGTAGATGGAATGGTTGCGAACTAAACCAGACTCACAAGGTGTAGCACTGCTAGGGAAGATAGCGAAAAGGTGGGCAGCACAGAGACGAGAGGTCGGAGTAAGGGAGGAACATTTCTGTAGGTCTGTGGAAGAAAGGAAGGCAACGGAAAGATGATCATGGGAGAGGAGGAAATATTCTGAAGGAACAGATACCTGTAACAAGGAGTTGTTGAGGCGGAAAGGGAAGGGAATGATGTGGAAAAGGTTAAAGGGTATGGCAGAACGGAGTGGAATATGGACGACGACGTATGTGGTGAGAAGAGTGGCTTCGAGAACAGGATAATAATATTCAAGGGAGGAGTAAGGGAGGACTGGGGAGAGACCGAAGGTGGAGTGAGCCCATTCCAGGACAGAACGGAGAGATGAGACAGGTAGTGACATGTCCATTAATAGCATCGACCAGGATACGAACCAACGCAGAGACTTGAGACAAGAGAGAGTCAATGGCTAGTTGGAGATTATCCATGTTGAGTTTGAGGTAGAAGAACTGAGAGATAACGTTGAGATCTGAAAGGTGGCGTTGTAAGATATCTGTGAAATTGTTTAGAGTGGCCGTGACTTCATTGAGTTGGGTTGTGAGCTTCTGTAACATAGTGTGTTGGATTTTACTGACTCGGCGTTGTGATTCTAGGGCTGAAGCTAATTGAGTGAGATCAGACTTGAAGCCAGAAATGTCACGGGCTGTAGCAACGCCAAACAAGCCACTCAGAATCTCACTGCAGAATTCGAAGAGACCTCGTTTTACACGAGAACGACCCACAGGTGTCTGAATGGAAAACGTGTCATTGAGCTCAGTGAATCTGTTACTTATGTATTGCAATTGCCAGGAGAGTGGGAGGAAAAGGTTATAGAGATACTCATTCGGGTTGTGTGTCCCCATGAGGGCCGTGAGATGGGTCCTGATTCCGTGGAGCTGGTGCGCGTAGGCAGGTAGGGCAATGGCTACGTCGGCCGGGGGCGCAAGATCGTAGAGCAAGGAGACCTCGCCTCCTGAGCCGACCAAGGCCCCGGGACGTACTCCAACATCGTCCTGATCTGACCCAGACCCCAGGAGGGTCAGCACTGCCAGCAGGGAGATCGCTAACATCGTACCTAGAAAATCAGGGTAGAGTTAATGGGGGAGGTCGTGAAGAGGTTGATGGGCAGAGTGCAGTTTGGACCGATAGTGATTTGTTGATGAATGAGCAGGTGGAGGTGGAGAGGAAGGAGACTGAGGGATAGGTGGAGACAAGGTAGACTGAGGGATGGGAGGAGGGGAAGAGGGGGCAAGAGGTTGTGTAAGTGACTCTTCCAAGACGAGGCCACGGCCACGGGGTGCTCGCTTTAAGTCATCGACGTGGACCCATCTGGTGTCCCTAGTGGACAGGTCCTGGAGGTGAAATTTGTTGCCTTGTTGAGTGAGGACGCGGTTGGGCCCTGTAAATTTGTCATCCAACTTAGAGGAACGCGTATCGGAATGAGCAAAGACAAAATCGCCTACATTGATAGTGATAGGAGAGGCGGACTGATGTTGGCGCTGCAGCATGTCCTCCTGAGAAAAAGCCAAAGTGGATTGGACATACTGGTGGATTGTCTGGAAGTTGGCCAATTTTAGTTTAACATAATCATCCATGTTGTAGATGGGTTCTGGCTTTGAGGATAAGAGAGAGTATGGGAGGTCCTTGTCAAAGCCAAAGAGGACGAAGAAGGGAGATTCAGCAATGAATGCATTGATGGAACTATTGATGGAGGATGCCACTTGAGGAATCCAGTCATCCCAGGACGAACTATGGGAGCCTAGATGTCTGAGGCACTCTAAGATTTTACGGTTGTGGCGTTCTAAAAGGCCATTGCAAGCCGGATGGTTAGGCACGACATTGCACCTACTGATATGAAAGCGGCGACAGATCTCATCTAGAAGGCTAATGTTGAATTCTGTACCATTGTCATTAAGAATGGTATGAGGGGTACTGAACGGGCAAATTACGTGATCTACAAGGGCACGTGCAACGCTCCTCGCGGTCTTGTCGGTGAGGGGTACAGTAGCGGGAGGAGTGGTCGACCGCTACGAACAAGTACTTAGCGCCAGATTCTGTGAGAGGTAGTTTGAAGAGATCGATTGAGACAGTTTCCAATGGTCGTGATGGGATTGGGTATTGTAAGAGAGGTGCTGGTAAGCCGGTGGATACTTTGTGGCGGTGGCAGGAGAGGCAAGAGTCACAGTGGGCATTGATATCGTGGCGCATGGTTGGCCAATAGTATTTGAGACGTGCTTGGCGCAAGCATCGGTCTTTACCTGGATGGGAAGCTGGAGGAGTATTATGAACAATATGAAGAACTATTAGTATCAGGGCAGCGGGGACAACAAGTTGGCGTACTTCGCAATTGGGCATATCTTTGACTGTTAGCAGTGTTTTCCTGTACAAGAGATCATCATCTAGCATGAACCCATCTAGTGATACTGGCAGAGTAGGTAAGGTCGAGGCATCGCCAGATTCTAGGAAATAAATGACTTTGGACCACATGAGGTTTTGGCGCTGAAAGTTTCGAACAACTTCTGACGTTAGTGTAGTATTTTCAGTTACTTCAGGCTGCAGTGATGTTATAGCTGCTGCTACGTGACGTGAGAGTGCGTCTGCAACTATATTCAACTTGCCTGGTACATATTGAAAAGTGGGATTAAAGTCCTGGATGATGACAGATCATCTAGCTAGTCTACCTGTTAGGTTGCGATTTTTGAACAAATCACATAGTGGAAGGTGGTCTGTTTGGATATGCACTGGATAACCATAGACTATATCTCTGAAATGTTTCAAGGACCAGATTACTGCTAGCACTTCGAGATCTGTGACACTGCAGTTACGTTCAGTGGTTGTAAGGGTGCGACTAGCATAAGCTATTACGCGCTTCCTTGATGCTTCATCGAGTTGCATCAAAACGGCACCAAGTCCAGTGTCTGAGGCGTCTGTGAAGAGAAGGAAGGGTGTGGTATAATGAGGGAACGCTAGAACAGGGGCATTCACAAGAGCTGTCTTTAGCTTTTGGAAAGCTTGTGACTGGTCGTTAGTCCAAACAAAGGGCACATTCTGCTTGAGTAAGTGGGTCAAAGGAGCAGCGATCTTTGCATAATCCCGGATGAAGCGACGATGATAGCCACTGAGGCCCAGGAAACTTTGTACAGCTTCGGTAGTGGTGGGTTCTGGGAAGTTAATAACCGCCTTAGTTTTATCCTCATTAGTATGAATACCTTGTGCATCGACGACATGGCCTAGGAATTTGATTTTCTTTCGCAGGAAGTCACATTTACCGAGATTGATTTTCAGGCCTGCAAGCTGGAGGCGTTCAAAGACTTGCTGGAGTTTGGTAAAATGATCAGGGATGGATTTACTCACAACAATGATATCATCTTGGTAAGCAAAAAGAGTGTCCCATCATACCGCTGAAGACTGAATGGATAAGTCGCATGAACACGGAAGGAGCATTTATCAGACCAAAAGGGAGTCTCTTAAACTGAAAATGTCCGGAAGGGGTGCTAAAGGCTGTAACTGGGCGAGAGGACTCTTCCATTTCGACCTGCCAGTACTCGCTGAGGAGGTCTAAAGATGAAAAGACTACATTATTGTCACCAAGGGATTCTAGCAAATCAGTGAGGACGGGTAACGGGAAACGGTCTGGAACGGTGACAGAATTGATCTTACGATAGTCGACTACTGGTCTAAAGTGGACTATTCCATGGACTGACGGAGGGTTCAATAATGTCTTGGTCTAACATGTTCTGTACCATTTGATCTATCTGCTTTCGCTGGCTGTGAGAAAATCGATACACTGGTATGTAAATCGGCTGAGTTCCTAGTAGTAGTTCAATCGTATGTTTGACAAGGTCTGTTCTACCCATCGTTTCACCGGGTAAGGCAACCACGTTTCAGTACGAGGTCAGAAGGTCGAGGAGTTGAGGCGTATTTTCTAGGAAAACTGTACAAGTGAGATGTGAGAGCATATCTGGTGAATATGTCGGCGCAGATCCCGTAGAGTTAATAGTATATACACCGATTGGCGTATCATCAGTCTGAGTAGTAGGAATTGAGGAATCCTGGCACACCTTTACAGCCGCTGGGTATACTAGGAAGTCTCCAATCTTTACACCACTTTTAAGTTTTAGTGGAGCATTTGTGACATTGAGCAAGTACAGGTAGCATAAACTGTCCTCTAAGAGTGTACACCACACTGACTCATAAGTCAAGCCAGTCACACAACACGTCTCAGGTAGGGTTAGTACATCCACTCCTTCTTTCGCACCGGCAACACAAACAGAAACTTTGGTAAACTCATGCGGTAACAAAATTGTGCACGTATTCGTTACTGCACGTTTCGTCTCTGTGTGTTGGAGAAGATCATTCAGACTGTGTGTGGTAGGTAACTGAGACATGTCTGAGTCAGTGATAGTGTTGTCGGGAGAGGAGGTAAGAGCCATGTTCGAGGGCTGAGATGATGTATCAGGAGACATTGAGGAATTTATGTCCTTGCTCGCAGTCAGTAAGGGAATGATCTCTGTATTCTCAGATGATGATAGTGGTGGTCTGGGCTGGGTTGGACATTTTGGTAGTGATAGGGACAGAGGTAATGGAAGGACTGATTTGATCGTAAGAACAGGACGGGGACATTCCATAGTGTAAACCGGGAATCCAGAAATGTCTATACTACCACAAGCAGGTAATAATGCAATGGAGTGTTGTGCCATGGTGAAGAAACCAATAAGGGCATCTGCGGGATACTGCAAGTCATTAGTGACATGAAATTGAATTGGGTAGGGGGCAAATCTCTGTGGAGTTTGACTGGAAGGGTGACTCTTCCCTTAACCTTAAACTCTGAGCCGTCAACACCACATAGGCGAATGTCTGGTGGTTCTAGGAAACTGACGTGGTTGTGATGGCGATGAATAATTTATAAGGAATTTTCGGAGATGAGATTTACTGTAGATCCTGTGTCCAAGAAGAATGACGTTGGTATGTCATGACTGCTGCAGAGAATGACTAAACCTGGGGATGTTATGGGACTTATATGGCGGATGGGGAGTTAGGTTTCTGGTTCTACGTGATATTGGTCCGATACGGGCGCAGTGCTTCCCCCGACTGTTGGCGGTTCAGGTAACGACATTCCTCAGTGGTGTGAGTCGTGCTTGATTGGTGGTATTTGCAGTGTGGACGACGTGAGCGGGAAGGCGTACGCTGTCTGGTTTGGGAGTGAGAAAGTTTGTATGTACGGTCGCAACTGGATGCTCGATGTCCAGGATGACCACAGTACCAGCAAAGAATCGAAGATTGTCTGTTCCGTCGGGCGCTAGATGGATCACGACCTGCGGTAGGAGAAGGATGTGTGGCAGATCTGCCGCGTGTGGCTGGACGGGAGCGAGATTGGTCTGGGGTAGTGGAGGTGTGACAGACTGAGGAGGCCAAGAGTTGGGTGGTGCCCTGACGCATGTAGTTCGAACCTGTTCTTTCATGAATGGCTTTAGTGACCTGAATAATTTTATCTCCTGGATTGAAACCGATTTCCAAGGCTAGCTCTCGCTGTTTAGGAGTAAGCCAGTGAAGGAATCTCAGGTAACCAATTAAGTCAGCAAAGTTGGTGTGTGAAAGCATTGGAACGCCATTCTTGTCTTCTAACCATTTCGTGCCTACCAGTAATTGGAGCATCTCGCTACTAGTTGCTTTCATGGCGGCGGCAGCTTCGCGTAGCTTGGCATATTGCGCTGGGACGCGCAAGTCCTCATCTAGTTGGTTTAGGAGATTAATGAATCCCATGAGAGACGCGGTATTTGAATGCTAGCAACAAAGGCTGATGAGTTCCTTACGAAAATCAGCAAAGGTACGAATGCTATCGAAATGTCCTGCACGGATCTCGGATCCGATGTCCGATTTACCGTGGCGCAAGCGACCGAGGAGGTAGGCTGCATTGAGCGATTCATCGGTTATTTGTGTATTGTGTATTTCTGTGTCGACTTCTCTGAGGAAATCATAGACAGACCAAGTTGGGTAATGGCCGGTAAATTTGGGACGATTGGCATCGTCGAGATAGATAGACTGTGGAGGGTTGACCATGGCTGGAAGTGAAGAAGTGGCGGCAGGAGAGGTGTGGGAGAGAGAGAAGGTAGTGGCAGTTAAGGGCGAGCAAGACGGGGTATGAAGGGAGGCAGGAGAGGGAACGACAGGGGAAGGAGTAGAGGAAGAAGGGAGTGGAGAGGCAGGAGTAGAACAGGAGGTATCTGGATTTACGAGTGTAGGATGGGTAGGAAGTGATTCTGCGGGAAGTGAAACGGGAGTCTCAGGTACAGGGCGGTGGTACTCTTTGCCACTTCGTAAATGAGTGATTGTGTTATAGTCGGCAGACGGGGTATGAGCAAGTGATGTTTCCGGGTCGAGAGGGCTGGTGGTAAGCAGTTGACGTGGAAAGTATGGCATTTAATGCGGCAATGGAAGATGAAAGGATGAAGATGGATAAGTAGGTGGAAATATATAAATAACAATGAGAGAATGGAATACATGAGTAGGCGTGAAAATGAATGATGGTGCGGGGATGGATGGTTTAAATAAAAGGCGAAGGATGAGATGGAGTATAAATAACGTAGGTGAAGATGAAAACGGCGTAATGGAAATGAGATGGAATATTTACAATAACCAATCTGTAGAGAAAATCGAGGATACTCTCTATAGAAAGGAAAGATATACTACAGTTCCACAGTAGAGATGGGAGTGTTGAGATGTATGACGTGCAGGAGTGGCTGGGCGTAGCTGGGCTGGGGCGGGGCGGGGCTTGATGGGGCGGGGCGGGGCGGCGGTGGAGAGACAGCTGGGCAGAGAGGAGAAGAGACGGCGCGATGAATCACCGGCAGGGAGTGGCGGTCGTATTAGGCTCCGTAATGCAGACCAGATGCGGGCGACGACAGAGGCCGGTGGTGGGTGGTGAGGGCGGATGTTGGTGCAAGACAGGTGTAGAGCTGTTGAGTTGCAAATGCAGAGAATGGTGGTGGGCAGGTAGTGGGCAGACAGTGATAAGTGGCACCGTGGGGGCAGGAGTTATGATGAGTCCGGAACAGGTGCTGGGAACAGGTGCAACAGGTGCGTAGTTCGGCGACGGTGACACGTGCGGTCAGGAACAAGGGTATGGGTGCGGTTGTTTGAGAGGTGAGCACTGGTGAGAAAAATTGTACACTCGGAAAGCACAGCCAGGTATTACACCACTAGAGGCACTGAGGAGGGGCGAGGCTGGCAGATGCGAGACATCGAGTATCTTGTGATGACATTAAAAGGCGGTGGAGGCGGTCTGAATCTGATGGTTCGAAACACCGCTGCTACCAAATGTAACTTGCAATACTTTGGTGATAGAAATTCCGTGTACACACAGCTAGATAAGATAGATAGATATTTTTTTTAAATAATCTTTTTATTTGTTCCATAGAAATACAGTTACACAAAATTCCTAGTATACAAGATATGACCTAGCTCTATGATGAAAAATTTCATCTTATAAGAGCCAGTGAATATTTTATATATATATAAATGTTTTCCATCATTGGATTATTCTGGGACACTGAGAGGCAATAGGCAATACATACATACATATACATATACATATACATATACGTATACACACAACACACACACACGCACACACGCATATATACATATATAAACATATATAGTTTCAAGTTTTCTTATGTTGATTGTCAGCTATATTAATTTTTTTTACTGGCTTTTCATAACTACTTATTGTTGAGAATGTTGTACGGGACTATGAGGTACATATGATTTTATGAGGTACTTTTTTAGACTGCTTTTAAAGTTATCTACAGTAGTTTTTTTTACTATGTCGTGTGGCAGGGAATTGAATATTTTTGCACCATGATACCTAATATTACTCTGAGATTGTAAAGACGGCATGAAAGGTACAACAAAACGTTCTGTATTTCTATACTGGTATCTTGTAGGTGGAGTGGGTACAAAGAATGAGTTATTGTAAACAAGTCCATTAATGCATTTATACACATATACTGCACATACCAGTTCATTGATTTCTTTCATCTTAAGTATGTTATTATTATAAAATATATCATTCGTATGCTCGTAGCGGCCTACTCGTTCGATTGCTCTCATGATTTGCTTCTGAGCTGTTTCTAAAGGTTTCAGAGCTGTTTTATTTGCCGCTCCCCATACTGCATGACAATATACTAAATGAGTATACACTAGTGAATAATATATCAAAATCATTGACTGTTTGTTTAATTTATTCCTTGTTTGATATATAATGCCACAGTACCTTAATACTTTATTTCTAATTTGGATGATATGCTTATTCCACAGTAATTTATTGTCTAATACTATACCCAAAAATTTGGTTTCTGTTACTTCTTTAATGCTGTTATTATTAATAACTACTTGAACACTGTGATTTATTTTCTTATGTCTGTGGAATACAATAAAGTAAGTCTTATTTATATTTAATGTTAGCTTATTGGCTGAAATCCACTGTACCACCTTAGATATTTCTTCAGTTAAGGTATTTGTAAGAGTGTTTATATTACTGTGGCTTAAGTAGAAAGTACTGTCATCAGCAAATAGTACATGTTTTAACCTTTTTGTTGCGTTTGTGATATCGTTGAGGTAGATTAAAAATAATATAGGCCCTAAGATCGAGCCTTGTGGCACCCCTACATTTATTTCAGTAGTGGAAGATGTTTGATTATTAAAATAAACAAATTGTTTACGTTTAGCCAGATAACTCCGGAACCAGTCAAGTGCTTTCCCTGTAATACCATAGTGTGTCAATTTCTCAAGTAATATTGTATGGTCCACTGTATCGAAAGCCTTGGTTAAATCCAGAAACAGACTTATAGTGAACTCGTTTTTATCAAAGGCTGACAAAATGTGATCCGTGAAAGACAAAAGAGCATCTTGTGTGGATCTCCGTCTACGGAACCCATACTGATCATCGGAGAGCATACCTCTTTCTTCTAGAAAATCAATTAATCTGTCACAGACTGGACTCTCAATAATTTTACTTAAAGAAGGCAGGACCGAAACAAGGCCTATAATTTTCAGGTGTATCACGAGGGCCCGACTTGTGTGTTGGTATTACTCTCGCTAACTTCAACTGATCAGGAAAGATTCCAGTAGCAAAAGACAAATTACATAAATGAGTTAAAATAGGACACAAAATTGTTATAGACCTCTTCAGCACCTTCACAGGAATATTGTCATGCCCAGCGGCTGAATCACGCATATTCAAAACAACTTTATTGATTTCGTCAGTAGTGACTTCCCTGAAAGTTAGCTCATTTATCTGAAGTTCAGGAAGATATGCCTGGAACTTAGTTTGAGTCTGGTTAATATTCTTTGCTAATTCTTTACCTATATTGGTAAAATAGTCATTGATTGAATTAGCAGTAATATTTCCTGCATGATTAAGCTCAGTGTGCCCTCTCCTCATTAATACTGAATTTACTATGTTCCAAGTCTTTTTAGAGTCCCCTGCCGAGGTTGCTAGTTTACTTTTATAATAATTCCCTTTAGCAGTCTTAATTGATTGGGTTACTTTATTTCTTACTTTACGGTATATGTCACCATATGTAATCGGTTTCTTTAGATATTTACGTTGTAAGCGGTTGCCTTCTTTAATCATAGCTTTAATTTCATGAGTTATGTATGGTTTATCCTTATATTTTTGCTTTATGTGAATTGTCTTTTGTGGGAAACATTTTTCGAAAATGGTTATAAATTCTGATAAAAGAAATCGAAGCAGGTTGCGAAATTGCTGGTCTTATAAATGCAAGACCAATCTACTTTTATTAGTTCTTGTTTAAAAATTTCTATATTGTCATCCGTGAAATCCCTATATCTTTTTATTATTTTTTTGTTTGGAGGCTTTATATTCAGTGAAAACGCTGAAAATATGGGAAAATGGTCTGAGATATCAGAAACATATATACCATTAGTTATATTTTTGCTAATGTTATTAGTCCAGATTTGATCGATTAATGTAGCTGACTGGCAGGAGTTTATTACAAGCTCACAGTAAAATAGTCTGCCCGATTTGGCTGCCTGCTAAGAACTGATGCAATAACGCCGTCTTCAGGCGTGGGAAAGCGTGCTGACCTAGCAAGTTTAGTGGGGGCATGTATGCATTGGGGGGGGACATATATACATCGGGGGTAGACATATTGTAGAGGGGGTACACTACTCCCCCGGGAAGCTGAGACGGTGTCTCCTGACACCGGGAGGTAAATGGTGTTTGATTATAGTAGTAAGGCAGGACCGGGAGGTGTGTACAAGGGAGAAGTATGATACAGGGGCAGTAGGGGAGACATGGCCATGTTGAGGGGAGGGAATTAGAAGGAAATATACATATAAGATATACAAGGATTAATAGGTATAAATCTAGTAAGGGGCGAAGGTATACATAAACGTAATGGGAATTACACAATAATAGATTGAGACATGATAAACAAGGAGTAGATATGAGAGTTCAATTGTTGTTCTTCCTTCATTTTTTTTTTTTTTTGTATTTTCTGTAGGATACACTGGCACTCACTAATGCATTAAAGAAATACCATCATTTTCTAGTAGTCAGAGTTCTGTTCACAGGTTGATTGTCAGATGGCATTGGTAGTCACTGAATGTGAGGGCACTAAGTACGGGGAGTTTCTACGTCGTGTGTAGGGCGTACTATGCCTGTAGAGACTCTGATTTCCTGGAGTCGACGTTCCATTTTTCTGACACAACAATGCACTGCACAGATGATGAGTAGAAAACCCATGAAAGCGATAACCACAGGGGGAAACACAACTGTTGGATGAACCCATGAACGGCTGAAGGCCAGAGAAAATTCATCCATAATGGAATCACTGTCATTGAGGAAGGTGAGCATGCGCAAGTTAGGGGAGGTGATGGTAATGTTGGCAGAGGGTAGGGTGGAAGGCCTGTCGAGTGGTTGAAAGATGTCATAGGAGTGATTACGGACTGCTTGGTGATAGCGAGTGGCGTAAGTGATGACGGACTCTGATTTGACGGTACAATAGTCAGGTGCTTTGTAGAGACCACTAGCGGGGACGGATCGAACCGAAGAACCAGGACACATGATTGTGACAGAGATGGGAACAGCAAAGAAGAAGTACTGGACATGGTTGAGGTGAGCATGGTGGACCGGGAGGTCAGGAGCTGGGACAAAAGAACAGGCCGAGTAGATGGAATGGTTGCGAACTAAACCAGACTCACAAGGTGTAGCACTGCTAGGGAAGATAACGAAAAGGTGGGCAGCACAGAGACGAGAGGTCGGAGTAAGGGAGGAACATTTCTGGAGGTCTGTGGAAGAAAGGAAGGCAACGGAAAGATGATCATGGGAGAGGAGGAAATATTCTGAAGGAACTGATACCTGTAACTAGGAGTTGTTGAGGTGGAAAGGTAATGGAGTGATGTGGAAAAGGTTAAAGGGTATGGCAGAACGGAGAGGAATATGGACGACGACGTATGTGGTGAGAAGGGTGGCTTCGAGAACAGGATAATAATATTCAAGGGAGGAGTAAGAGAGGACTGGGGAGAGACCGAAGGTGGAGTGAGCCCATTCCAGGACAGAACGGAGAGCTGAGACAGGTAGTGACATGTCCATTGATAGCATGGACCAGGATACGAACCAAGGCAGAGACTTGAGACAAGAGAGAGTCAATGGCTAGTTGAAGATTATCCATGTTGAGTTTGAGGTAGAAGAACTGAGAGATAACGTTGAGATCACAAAGGTGGCGTTGTAAGATATCTGTGAAATTGTTTAGAGTGGACGTGACTTCATTGAGTTGGGTTGTGAGCTTCTGCAACATAGTGTGTTGGATTTTACTGACTCGGCATTGTGATTCTAGGGCTGAAGCCAATTGAGTGAGATCAGCTTTGAAGCCAGAATCATTTTACCAAACTCCAGCAAGTCTTTGAACGCCTCCAGCTTGCAGGCCTGAAAATCAATCTCAGTAAATGTGACTTCCTGCGAAAGAAAATCAAATTCCTAGGCCATGTCGTCGATGCACAAGGTATTCATACTAATGAGGATAAAACTAAGGCGATTATTAACTTCCCAGAACCCACCACTACCGAAGCTGTACGAAGTTTCCTGGGCCTCAGTGGCTATCATCGTTGCTTCATCCGGGATTATGCAAAGATCGCTGCTCATCTGACCCACTTACTCAAGCAGAATGTGCCCTTTGTTTGGACTAACGACCAGTCACAAGCTTTCCAAAAGCTAAAGACAGCTCTTGTAAATGCCCCTGTTCTAGCGTTCCCTCATTATACCACACCCTTCCTTCTCTTCACAGACGCCTCAGACACTGGACTTGGTGGCGTTTTGATGACACTCGATGAAGCATCAAGGAAGCGCGTAATAGCGTATGCTAGTCGCACCCTTACAACCATTGAACGTAACTGCAGTGTCACAGATCTCGAAGTGCTAGCAGTAATCTGGTCCTTGAAACATTTCAGAGATATAGTCTATGGTTATCCAGAGCATATCCAAACAGACCACCTTCCACTATGTGATTTGTTCAAAAATCGCAACCTAACAGGTAGACTAGCTAGATGATCTGTCATCATCCAGGACTTTAATCCCACTTTTCAATATGTACCAGGCAAGTTGAATGTAGTTGCAGACGCACTCTCACGTCACGTAGCAGCAGCTATAACATCACTGCAGCCTGAAGTAACTGAAAATACTACACTAATGTCAGAAGTTGTTCGAAACTTTCATCGCCAAGACCCCATGTGGTCCAAAGTCATTTATTTCCTAGAATCTGGCGATGCCTCGACCTTACCTACTCTGCCAGTATCACTAGATGGGTTCATGCTAGATGATGATCTCTTGTACAGGAAAACACTGCTAACAGTCAAAGATATGCCCAATCGTGAAGTACGCCAACTTGTTGTCCCCACTGCCCTGATACCAATGGTTCTTCATATTGTTCATAATACTCCGCCAGCTTCCCATCCAGGTAAAGACCGATGCTTGCGCCAAGCACGTCTCAAATACTATTGGCCAACCATGCGCCACGATATCAATGCCCACTGTGACTCTTGCCTCTCCTGCCACTGCCACAAAGTATCCACCGGCTTACCAGCACCTCTCTTACAATACCCAATCCCATCACGACCATGGGAAACTGTCTCAATCGATCTCTTAAAACTACCTCTCACAGAATCTGGCGCTAAGTACTTGTTCGTAGCGGTCGACCACTTCTCCCGCTACTGTACCCCTCACCGACAAGACCGCGAAGAGCGTTGCACGTGCCCCTGTAGATCACGTAATATGCCCGTTCAGTACCCCTCATACCATTCTTAATGACAATGGTACAGAATTCAACAATAGCCTTCTAGATGAGATCTGTCGCCGCTTTCATATCAGTAGGTGCAATATCGTGCCTAACCATCCGGCTTGCAATGGCCTTGTAGAACGCCACACCCGTAAAATCTTAGAGTGCCTCAGACTTCTAGGCTCCCATAGTTCGTCCTGGGATGACTGGATTCCTCAAGTGGCATCCTCCATCAATAGTTCCATCAATGCATTCATTGCTGAATCTCCCTTCTTCGTCCTCTTTGGCTTTGACAAGGACCTCCCATACTCTCTCTTATCCTCAAAGCCAGAACCCATCTACAACATGGATGATTATGTTAAACTAAAATTGGCCAACTTCCAGACAATCCACCAGTATGTCCAATCCACTTTGGCTTTTTCTCAGGAGGACATGCTGCAGCGCCAACATCAGTCCGCCTCTCCTATCACTATCAATGTAGGCGATTTTGTCTTTGCTCATTGCCATACGCGTTCCTCTAAGTTGGATGACAAATTTACAGGGCCCCACCGCGTCCTCACTCAACAAGGCAACAAATTTCACCTCCAGGACCTGTCCACTGGGGACACCAGATGGGTCCACGTGAATGACTTAAAGCGAGTACCCCGTGGCCTCGTCTTGGAAGTCACTTACACAACCTCTTGCCCCCTCTTCCCCTCCTCCCATCCCTCAGTCTACCTTGTCTCCACCTATCCCTCAGTCTCCTTCCTCTCCACCTCCACCTGCTCATTCATCAACAAATCACTATCGGTCCAAACTGCACTCTGCCCATCAACCTCTTCACGACCTCCCCCATTAACTCTACCCTGATTTTCTAGGTACGATGTTAGCGATCTCCCTGCTGGCAGTGCTGACCCTCCTGGGGTCTGGGTCAGATCAGGACGATGTTGGAGTACGTCCCGGGGCCTTGGTCGGCTCAGGAGGCGAGGTCTCCTTGCGCTACGATCTTGCGACCCCGGCCGACGTAGCCATTGCCCTACCTGCCTACGCGCACCAGCTCCACGAAATCAGGACCCATCTCACGGCCCTCATGGGGACACACAACCCGAATGAGTATCTCTATAACCTTTTCCTCCCACTCTCCTGGCAATTGCAATACATAAGTAACAGATTCACCCAGCTCAATGACACATTTTCCATTCAGACACCTGTGGGTCGTTCTCGTGTGATGCGAGGTCTCTTCGACTTCTGCGGTGAGATTCTGAGTGGCTTCTTTGGCGTTGCTACAACCCGTGACATTTCTGGCTTCAAATCTGATCTCACTCAATTAGCTTCAGCCCTAGAATCACAACGCTGAGTCAGTAAAATCCAACACACTATGTTACAGAAGCTCAGAACCCAAGTCAATGAAGTCACGTCCACTCTAAACAATTTCGCAGATATCTTACAACGCCACCTTTCAGATCTCAACGTTATCTCTCAGTTCTTCTACCTCAAACTCAACATGGATAATCTCCAACTAGCCATTGACTCTCTCTTGTCTCAAGTCTCTGCCTTGGTTCGTATCCTGGTCGATGCTATCAATGGACATGTCACTACCTGTCTCAGCTCTCCGTTCTGTCCTGGAATGGGCTCACTCCACCTTCGGTCTCTCCCCAGTCCTCTCTTACTCCTCCCTTGAATATTATTATCCTGTTCTCGAAGCCACCCTTCTCACCACATACGTCGTCGTCCATATTCCTCTCCGTTCTGCCATACCCTTTAACCTTTTCCACATCATTCCCCTCGCTTTCCGCCTCAACAACTCCTTGTTACAGGTATCTGTTCCTTCAGAATATTTCCTCCTCTCCCATGATCATCTTTCCGTTGCCTTCCTTTCTTCCACAGACCTACAGAAATGTTCCTCCCTTACTCCGACCTCTCGTCTCTGTGCTGCCCACCTTTTCGCTATCTTCCCTAGCAGTGCTACACCTTGTGAGTCTGGTTTAGTTCGCAACCATTCCATCTACTCGGCCTGTTCTTTTGTCCCAGCTCCTGACCTCCCGGTCCACCATGCTCACCTCAACCATGTCCAGTACTTCTTCTTTGCTGTTCCCATCTCTGTCACAATCATGTGTCCTGGTTCTTCGGTTCGATCCGTCCCCGCTAGTGGTCTCTACAAAGCACCTGACTATTGTACCATCAAATCAGAGTCCGTCATCACTTACGCCACTCGCTATCACCAAGCTGTCAGTAATCACTCCTATGACATCTTTCAACCACTCGACATGCCTTCCACCCTACCCTCTGCCAACAATACCATCACCTTCCCTAACTTGCGCATGCTCACCTTCCTCAATGACAGTGATTTCATTATGGATGAATTTTCTCTGGCCTTCAGCCGTTCATGGGTTCATCCAACAGTTGTGTTTCCCCCTATGGTTATCGCTTTCATGGGTTTTCTACTCATCATCTGTGCAGTGCATTGTTGTGTCAGAAAAATGGAACGTTGACTCCAGGAAATCAGAGTCTCTACAGGCATAGTATGCCCTACACACGACGTAGAAACTCCCCGTACTTAGTGCCCTCACATTCAGTGACTACCGATGCCATCTGATAATCAACCTGTGAACAGAACTCTGCCTACTAGAAAATGATGGTATTTCTTTAATGCATTAGTGAGTGCCAGTGTATCCTACAGAAAATACAAAAAAAAAAAAAAAATGAAGGAAGAACAACAATAGAACTCTCATATCTACTCCTTGTTTATCATGTCTCAATCTATTATTGTGTAATTCCCATTACGTTTATGTATACCTTCGCTCCTTACTGGATTTGTACCTATTAATCCTTGTATAACTTATATGTATATATCCTTCAAATTCCCTCCCCTCAACATGGCCATGTCTCCCCTACTGCCCCTGTATCATACTTCTCCCTTGTACACACCTCCCGGTCCTGCCTTACTACTATAATCAAACACCATTTACCTCCCGGTGTCAGGAGACACCGTCTCAGCTACCCGGGGGAGTAGTGTACCCCCTCTACAATATGTCTACCCCCGATGTATATATGTCACCCCCCAATGCATACATGCCCCCACTAAACTTGCTAGGTCAGCACGCTTTCCCACGCCTGAAGACGGCGTTATTGCATCAGTTCTTAGCAGGCAGCCAAATCGGGCAGACTATTTTACTGTGAGCTTGTAATAAACTCCTGGCAGTCAGCTACATTAATCGATCAAATCTGGACTAATAACATTAGCAGAAATATAACTAATGGTATATATGTTTGTGATATCTCAGACCATTTTCCCATATTTTCAGCGTTTTCACTGAATATAAAGCCTCCAAACAAAAAAATAATAAAAAGATATAGGGATTTCACGGATGACAATATGGAAATTTTTAAACAAGAACTAATAAAAGTAGATTGGTCTTGCATTTATAAGACCAGCAATTTCGCAACCTGCTCCGATTTCTTTTATCAGAATTTATAACCATTTTCGAAAAATGTTTCCCAGAAAAGACAATTCACATAAAGCAAAAAATATAAGGATAAACCATATATAACTCATGAAATTAAAGCTATGATTAAAGAACGCAACCTCTTACAACGTAAATATCTAAAGAAACCGATTACATATGGTGACATATACCGTAAAGTAAGAAATAAAGTAACCCAATCAATTAAGTCTGCTAAAGGGAATTATTATAAAAGTAAACTAGCAACCTCGGCAGGGGACTCTAAAAAGACTTGGAACATAGTAAATTCAGTATTAATGAGGAGAGGGCACACTGAGCTTAATCATGCAGGAAATATTACTGCTAATTCAATCAATGACTATTTTACCAATATAGGTAAAGAATTAGCAAAGAATATTAACCAGACTCAAACTAAGTTCCAGGCATATCTTCCTGAACTTCAGATAAATGAGCTAACTTTCAGGGAAGTCACTACTGACGAAATCAATAAAGTTGTTTTGAATATGCGTGATTCAGCCGCTGGGCATGACAATATTCCTGTGAAGGTGCTGAAGAGGTCTATAACAATTTTGTGTCCTATTTTAACTCATTTATGTAATTTGTCTTTTGCTACTGGAATCTTTCCTGATCAGTTGAAGTTAGGGAGAGCAATACCAACACACAAGTCGGGCCCTCGTGATACACCTGAAAATTATAGGCCTGTTTCGGTCCTGCCTTCTTTAAGTAAAATTATTGAGAGTCCAGTCTGTGACAGATTAATTGATTTTCTAGAAGATAGAGGTATGCTCTCCGATGATCAGTATGATTTCCGTAGACGGAGATCCACACAAGATGCTTTTTTGTCTTTCACGGATCACATTTTGTCAGCCTTTGATAAAAACGAGTTCACTATAAGTCTGTTTCTGGATTTAACCAAGGCTATCGATACAGTGGACCATACAATATTACTTGAGAAATTGACACACTATGGTATTACAGGGAAAGCACTTGACTGGTTCCGGAGTTATCTGGCTAAACGTAAACAATTTGTTTATTTTAATAATCAAACATCTTCCACTACTGAAATAAATGTAGGGGTGCCACAAGGCTCGATCTTAGGGCCTATATTATTTTTAATCTACCTCAACGATATCACAAACGCAACAAAAAGGTTAAAACATGTACTATTTGCTGATGACAGTACTTTCTACTTAAGCCACAGTAATATAAACACTCTTACAAATACCTTAACTGAAGAAATATCTAAGGTGGTACAATAGATTTCAGCCAATAAGCTAACATTAAATATAAATAAGACTTACTTTATTGTATTCCACAGACATAAGAAAATAAATCACAGTGTTCAAGTAGTTATTAATAATAACAGCATTAAAGAAGTAACAGAAACCAAATTTTTGGGTATAGTATTAGACAATAAATTACTGTGGAATAAGCATATCATCCAAATTAGAAATAAAGTATTAAGGTACTGTGGCATTATATATCAAACAAGGAATAAATTAAACAAACAGTCAATGATTTTGATATATTATTCATTAGTGTATAGTCATTTAGCATATTGTCATGCAGTATGGGGAGCGGCAAATAAAACAGCTCTGAAACCTTTAGAAACAGCTCAGAAGCAAATCATGAGAGCAATCGAACGAGTAGGCCGCTACGAGCATACGAATGATATATTTTATAATAATAACATACTTAAGATGAAAGAAATCAATGAACTGGTATGTGCAGTATATGTGTATAAATGCATTAATGGACTTGTTTACAATAACTCATTCTTTGTACCCACTCCACCTACAAGATACCATTATAGAAATACAGAACGTTTTGTTGTACCTTTCATGCCGTCTTTACAATCTCAGAGTAATATTAGGTATCATGGTGCAAAAATATTCAATTCCCTGCCACACGACATAGTAAAAAAAACTACTGTAGATAACTTTAAAAGCAGTCTAAATAAGTACCTCATAAAATCACATGTAGCTCATAGTCCCGTACAACATTCTCAACAATAATTAGTTATGAAAAGCCAGTAAATAAAATTAATATAGCTGACAATCAACATAAGAAAACTTGAAACTATATATGTTTATAGATGTATATATGCGTGTGTGCGTGTGTGTGTGTTGTGTGTATATGTATATGTATATGTATATGTATATGTATGTATGTATTGCCTATTGCCTCTCAGTGTCCCAGAATAATCCAATGATGGAAAACATTTATATATATATAAAATATTCACTGGCTCTTATAAGATGAAATTTTTTATCATAGAGCTAGGTCATATCTTGTATACTAGGAATTTTGTGTAACTGTATTTCTATGGAACAAATAAAAAGATTATCTAAAAAAAATATCTATCTATCTTATCTAGCTGTTTGTACACGGAGTTTCTATCACCAAAGTATTGCAAGTTACATTTGGTAGCAGCGGTGTTTCGAACCATCAGATTCTGACCGCCTCCACCGCCTTTTAATGACATCACAAGATACTCGATGTCTCGCATCTGCCAGCCTCGCCCCTCCTCAGTGCCTCTAGTGGTGTAATACCTGGCTGTGCTTTCCGAGTGTACAATTTTTCTCACCAGTGCTCACCTCTCAAACAACCGCACCCATACCCTTGTTCCTGACCGCACGTGTCACCGTCGCCGACCTACGCACCTGTTGCACCTGTTCCCAGCACCTGTTCCGGACTCATCATAACTCCTGCCCCCACGGTGCCACTTATCACTGTCTGCCCACTACCTGCCCACCACCATTCTCTGCATTTGCAACTCAACAGCTCTACACCTGCCTTGCACCAACATCCGCCCTCACCACCCACCACCGGCCTCCGCCGTCGCCCGCATCTGGTCTGCATTACGGAGCCTAATACGACCGCCACTCGCTGCCGGTGATTCATCGCGCCGTCTCTTCTCCTCTCCGCCCAGCTGTCTCTCCACCGCCGCCCCGCCCCGCCCCATCCCGCCCCGACCCGCCCCAGCCCAGCTACGCCCAGCCACCCCTGCACGTCATACATCTCAACACTCCCATCTCTACTGTGTAACTGTAGTATATCTTTCCTTTCTATAGAGAGTATCCTCGATTTTCTCTACAGATTTGTTATTGTAAATATTCCATCTCATTTCCATTACGCCGTTTTCATCTTCACCTACGTTATTTATGCTCCATCTCATCCTTCGCCTTTTATTTAAACCATCCATCCCCGCACCTTCATTCATTTTCACGCCTACTCATGTATTCCATTCTCTTATTGTTATTTATATATTTCCACCTACGTATCCATCTTCATCCTTTCATCTTCCATTGCCGCATTAAATGCCATACTTTCCACGTCAACCGCTTACCACCAGCCCTCTCGACCCGGAAACATCACTTGCTCATACCCCGTCTGCCGACTCTAACACAATCACTCATTTACGAAGTGGCAAAGAGTACCACCGCCCTGTACCTGAGACTCCCGTTTCACTTCCCGCAGAATCACTTCCTACCCATCCTACACTCGTAAATCCAGATACCTCCTCTTCTACTCCTGCCTCTCCACTCCCTTCTTCTTCCTCTACTCCTTCCCCTGTCGTTCCCTCTCCTGCCTCCCTTCATACCCCGTCTTGCTCGCCCTTAACTGCCACTACCTTCTCTCTCTCCCACACCTCTCCTGCCGCCACTTCTTCACTTCCAGCCATGGTCAACCCTCCACAGTCTATCTATCTCGACGATGCCTATCGTCCCAAATTCACCAGCCATTACCCAACTTGGTCTGTCTATGATTTCCTCAGAGAAGTCGACACAGAAATACACAATAGACAAATAACCGATGAATCACTCAAAGTAGCCTACCTCCTCGGTCGCTTGCACCACGGTAAATCGGACATCGGATCCGAGATCCGTGCAGGACATTTCGATAGCATTCGTACCTTTGCTGATTTTCGTAAGGAACTCATCAGCCTTTGTTGGCAGCATTCAAATACCGCGTCTCTCATGGGATTCATTAATCTCCTAAACCAACTAGATGAGGACTTGCGCGTCCCAGCACAATATGCCAAGTTCCACGAAGCTGCCACCGCCATGAAAGCAACTAGTAGCGAGATGCTCCAATTACTGGTAGGCACGAAATAGTTAGAAGACAAGAATGGCGTTCCAATGCTTTCACACACCAACTTTGCTGACTTAATTGGTTACCTGAGATTCCTTCACTGGCTTACTCCTAAACAGCGAGAGCTAGTCTTGGAAACCGGTTTCAATCCAGGAGATAAAATTATTCAGGTCACTAAAGCCATTGATGAAAGAACAGGTTCGAACTACACGCGTCAGGGCACCACCCAACTCTTGGCCTCCTCAGTCTGTCACACCTCCACTACCCCAGACCAATCTCGCTCCCGTCCAGCCACACGCGGCAGATCTGCCACACATCCTTCTCCTACCGCAGGTCGTGATCCATCTAGCGCCCGACGGAACAGACAATCTTCGATTCTTTGCTGGTTCTGTGGTCATCCTGGACATCGAGCATCCAGTTGCGACCGTACATACAAACTTTCTCACTCTCAAACCAGACAGCGTACGCCCTCCCGCTCACGTCGTCCACACTGCAAATACCAGCAATCAAGCACGACTCACACCACTGAGGAATGTCGTTACCTGAACCGCCAACAGTCGGGGGAAGCGCTGCGCCCGTATCGGACCAATATCAAGTAGAACCAGAAACCCAACTCCCCATACGCCATGTAAGTCCCATAACATCCTCGGGTTTAGTCATTCTCTGCAGCAGTCATGACATACCAACGTCATTCTTCTTGGACACAGGATCTACAGTAAATCTCATCTCCGAAAATTCCTTATAATTTATTGATCGCCATCACAACCACGTCAGTTTCCTAGAACCACCAGACATTTGCCTATGTGGTGTTGACGGCTCAGAGTTTAAGATTAAGGGAAGAGTCACCCTTGCAGTTACACTCCACAGAGATTTGCCCCCTATCCCAATTGAATTTCATGTCACTAATGACTTGCAGTATCCCGCAGATGCCCTTATTGGTTTCTCCACCATGGCACAACACTCCATTGCATTATTACCTGCTTGTGGTAGTATAGACATTTCTGGATTCCCGGTTTACACTATGGAATGTCCCCGTCCTGTTCTTACAATCAAATCAGTCCTTCAATTACATCTGTCCCTATCACTACCAAAAAGTCCAACCCAGCCCAAACCACCACTATCATCATCTGAGAATACAGAGATCATTCCCTTACTGACTGCGAGCAAGGACATAAATTCCTCAATGTCTCCTGATACATCATCTCAGCCCTCGAACATGGCTCTTACCTCCTCTCCCGACAACACTATCGCTGACTCAGACATGTCTCAGTTACCTACCACACACAGTCTGAATGATCTTCTCCAACATACAGAGACGAAACGTGCAGTAACGAATACGTGCACAATTTTGTTACCGCATGAGTTCACCAAAGTTTCTGTTTGTGTTGCCGGTGCGAAAGAAGGAGTGGATGTACTAACCCTACCTGAGACGTGTTGTGTGACTGGCTTGACTTATGAGTCAGTGTGGTGTACAGTCTTAGAGGACAGTTTATGCTACCTGTACTTGCTCAATGTCACAAATGCTCCACTAAAACTTAAAAGTGGTGTAAAGATTGGAGACTTCCTAGTATACCCAGCGGCTGTAAAGGTGTGCCAGGATTCCTCAATTCCTACTACTCAGACTGATGATACGCCAATCGGTGTATGTACTATTAACTCTACGGGATCTGCGCCGACATATTCACCCGATATGCTCTCACATCTCACTTGTACAGTTTTCCCAGAAAATACGCCTCAACTCCTCGACCTTCTGACCTCGTACAGAAACGTGGTTGCCTTACCCGGTGAACCGATGGGTAGAACAGACCTTGTCAAACATACGATTGAACTACTACCAGGAACTCAGCCGATTTACATACCAGTGTATCGATTTCCTCACAGCCAGCGAAAGCAGACAGATCAAATGGTACAGAACATGTTAGACCAAGACATTATTGAACCCTCCGTCAGTCCTTGGAATAGTCCACTTTAGACCAGTAGTCGACTATCGTAAGGTCAATTCTGTCACCGTTCCAGACCGTTTCCCGTTACCCGTCCTCACTGATTTGCTAGAATCCCTTGGTGACAATAATGTACTCTTTTCATCTTTAGACCTCCTCAGCGGGTACTGGCAGGTCGAAATGGAAAAGTCCTCTCGCCCAGTTACAGCCTTTAGCACCCCTTCCGGACATTTTCAGTTTATGAGACTCCCTTTTGGTCTGAGAAATGCTCCTTCCGTGCTCATGTGACTTATCCATTCAGTCTTCAGCGGTATGATGGGACTCTCTCTTTTTGCTTACCTAGATGATATCATTGTTGTGAGTAAATCCATCCCTGATCATTTTACCAAACTCCAGCAAGTCTTTGAACGCCTCCAGCTTGCAGGCCTGAAAATCAATCTCAGTAAATGTGACTTCCTGCGAAAGAAAATCAAATTCCTAGGCCATGTCGTCGATGCACAAGGTATTCATACTAATGAAGATAAAACTAAGGCGATTATTAACTTCCCAGAACCCACCACTACCGAAGCTGTACGAAGTTTCCTGGGCCTCAGTGGCTATCATCGTCGCTTCATCCGGGATTATGCAAAGATCGCTGCTCCTCTGACCCACTTACTCAAGCAGAATGTGCCTTTTGTTTGGACTAACGACCAGTCACAAGCTTTCCAAAAGCTAAAGACAGCTCTTGTAAATGCCCCTGTTCTAGCATTCCCTCATTATACCACACCCTTCCTTCTCTTCACAGACGCCCCAGACACTGGACTTGGTGCCGTTTTGATGCAACTCGATGAAGCATCAAGGAAGCGCGTAATAGCGTATGCTAGTCGCACCCTTACAACCACTGAACGTAACTGCAGTGTCACAGATCTCGAAGTGCTAGCAGTAATCTGGTCCTTGAAACATTTCAGAGATATAGTCTATGGTTATCCAGTGCATATCCAAACAGACCACCTTCCACTATGTGATTTGTTCAAAAATCGAAACCTAACAGGTAGACCAGCTAGATGATCTGTCATCATCCAGGACTTTAATCCCACTTTTCAATATGTACCAAACAAGTTGAATGAAGTTGCAGACACACTCTCACGTCACGTAGCAGCAGCTATAACATCACTGCAGCCTGAAGTAACTGAAAATACTACACTAACGTCAGAAGTTGTTCGAAACTTTCAGCGCCAAGACCCCATGTGGTCCAAAGTCATTTATTTCCTAGAATCTGGCGATGCCTCGACCTTACTTACTCTGCCAGTATCACTAGATGGGTTCATGCTAGATCATAATCTCTTGTACAGGAAAACACTGCTAACAGTCAAAGATATGCCCAATTGCGAAGTACGCAAACTTGTTGTCCCCGCTGCCCTGATACCAATGGTTCTTCATATTGTTCATAATACTCCTCCAGCTTCCCAACCAGGTAAAGACCGATGCTTGCGCCAAGCACGTCTCAAATACTATTGGCCAACCATGCGCCACGATATCAATGCCCACTGTGACTCTTGCCTCTCCTGGCACCACCACAAAGTATCCACCGGCTTACCAGCACCTCTCTTACAATACCCAATCCCATCACGACCATGGGAAACTGTCTCAATCGATCTCTGAAAACTACCTCTCACAGAATCTGGCGCTAAGTACTTGTTCGTAGCGGTCGACCACTTCTCCCGCTACTGTACCCCTCACCGACAAGACCGCGAAGAGCGTTGCACGTGCCCTTGTAGATCACGTAATTTGCCCGTTCAGTACCCCTCATACCATTCTTAATGACAATGGTACAGAATTCAATAATAGCCTTCTAGATGAGATCTGTCGCCGCTTTCATATAAGTAGGTGCAATGTCGTGCCTAACCATCCGGCTTGCAATGGCCTTGTAGAACGCCACAACCGTAAAATCTTAGAGTGCCTCAGACATCTAGGCTCCCATAGTTCGTCCTGGGATGACTGGATTCCTCAAGTGGCATCCTCCATCAATAGTTCCATCAATGCATTCATGGCTGAATCTCCCTTCTTCGTCCTCTTTGGCTTTGACAAGGACCTCCCATACTCTCTCTTATCCTCAAAGAAAGAACCCATCTAAAACATGGATGATTATGTTAAACTAAAATTGGCCAACTTCCAGACAATCCACCAGTATGTCCAATCCACTTTGGCTTTTTCTCAGGAGGACATGCTGCAGCGCCAACATCAGTCCGCCTCTCCTATCACTATCAATGTAGGCGATTTTGTCTTTGCTCATTCCCATACGCGTTCCTCTAAGTTGGATGACAAATTTACAGGGCCCCACCGCGTCCTCACTCAACAAGGCAACAAATTTCACCTCCAGGACCTGTCCACTAGGGACACCAGATGGGTCCACGTCGATGACTTAAAGCGAGCACCCCGTGGCCGTGGACTCGTCTTGGAAGAGTCACTTACACAACCTCTTGCCCCCTCTTCCCCTCCTCCCATCCCTCAGTCTACCTTGTCTCCACCTATCCCTCAGTCTCCTTCCTCTCCACCTCCACCTGCTCATTCATCAACCAATCACTATTGGTCCAAACTGTGCTCTGCCCATCAACCTCTTCACGACCTCCCCCATTAACTCTACCCTGATTTTCTAGGTACGATGTTAGCGATCTCCCTGCTGGCAGTGCTGACCCTCCTGGGGTCTGGGTCAGATCAGGACGATGTTGGAGTACGTCCCGTGGCCTTGGTCGGCTCAGGAGGCGAGGTCTCCTTGCGCTACGATCTTGCGCCAACGGCCGACGTAGCCATTGCCCTACCTGCCTACGCGCACCAGCTCCACGGAATCAGGACCCATCTCATGGCCCTCATGGGGACACACAACCCGAATGAGTATCTCTATAACCTTTTCCTCCCACTCTCCTGGCAATTGCAATACATAAGTAACAGATTCACCCAGCTCAATGACACATTTTCCATTCAGACACCTGTGGGTCGTTCTCGTGTGAAACGAGGTCTCTTCGACTTCTGCGGTGAGATTCTGAGTGGCTTGTTTGGCGTTGCTACAGCCCGTGACATTTCTGGCTTCAAATCTGATCTCACTCAATTAGCTTCAGCCCTAGAATCACAACGCCGAGTCAGTAAAATCCAACACACTATGTTACAGAAGCTCACAACCCAACTCAATGAAGTCACGTCCACTCTAAACAATTTCACAGATATCTTACAACGCCACCTTTCAGATCTCAACGTTATCTCTCAGTTCTTCTACCTCAAACTCAACATGGATAATCTCCAACTAGCCATTGACTCTCTCTTGTCTCAAGTCTCTGCCTTGGTTCGTATCCTGGTCGATGCTATCAATGGACATGTCACTACCTGTCTCAGCTCTCCGTTCTGTCCTGGAATGGGCTCACTCCACCTTCGGTCTCTCCCCAGTCCTCCCTTACTCCTCCCTTGAATATTATTATCCTGTTCTCGAAGCCACTCTTCTCACCACATACGTCGTCGTCCATATTCCTCTCGGTTCTGCCATACCCTTTAACCTTTTCCACATCATTCCCTTCCCTTTCCGCCTCAACAACTCCTTGTTACAGGTATCTGTTCCTTCAGAATATTTCCTCCTCTCCCATGATCATCTTTCCGTTGCCTTCCTTTCTTCCACAGACCTCCAGAAATGTTCCTCCCTTACTCCGACCTCTCGTCTCTGTGCTGCCCACCTTTTCGCTATCTTCCCTAGCAGTGCTACACCTTGTGAGTCTGGTTTAGTTCGCAACCATTCCATCTACTCGGCCTGTTCTTTTGTCCCAGCTCCTGACCTCCCGGTCCACCATGCTCACCTCAACCATGTCCAGTACTTCTTCTTTGCTGTTCCCATCTCTGTCACAATCATGTGTCCTGGTTCTTCGGTTTGATCCGTCCCTGCTAGTGGTCTCTACAAAGCACCTGACTGTTGTACCGTTAAATCAGAGTCCGTCATCACTTACGCCACTCGCTATCACCAAGCTGTCCGTAATCACTCCTATGACATCTTTCAACCACTCGACATGCCTTCCACCCTACCCTCTGCCAACATTACCATCACCTCCCCTAACTTGCACATGCTCACCTTCCTCAATGACAGTGATTTCATAATGGATGAATTTTCTCTGGCCTTCAGCCGTTCATGGGTTCATCCAACAGTTGTGTTTCCCCCTGTGGTTATCGCTTTCCTGGGTTTTCTACTCATCATCTGTGCAGTGCATTGTTGTGTCTGAAAAATGGAACGTCGACTCCAGGAAATCAGAGTCTCTACAGGCATAGTACGCCCTACACACGACGTAGAAACTCCCCGTACTTAGTGCCCTCACATTCAGTGACTACCAATGCCATCTGACAATCAACCTGTGAACAGAACTCTGCCTACTAGAAAATGATGGTATTTCTTTAATGCATTAGTGAGTGCCAGTGTAACCTACAGAAAATACAAAAAAAAAAATAAAAAATGAAGGAAGAACAACAATAGAACTCTCATATCTACTCCTTGTTTATCATGTCTCAATCTATTATTGTGTAATTCCCATTACGTTTATGTATACATTCGCCCCTTACTGGATTTGTACCTATTAATCCTTGTATATCTTATATGTATATTTCCTTCTAATTCCCTCCCCTCAACATGGCCATGTCTCCCCTACTGCCCCTGTATCATACTTCTCCCTTGTACACACCTCCCGGTCCTGCCTTACTACTATTATCAAACACCATTTACCTCCCGGTGTCAGGAGACACCGTCTCAGCTACCCGGGGGAGTAGTGTACCCCCTCTACAATATGTCTACCCCCGATGTATATATGTCCCCCCCCAATGCATACATGTCCCCACTAAACTTGCTAGGTCAACACGCTTTCCCACGCCTGAAGACGGCGTTATTGCATCAGTTCTTAGCAGGCAGCCAAATCGGGCAGACTATTTTACTGTGAGCTTGTAATAAACTCCTGCCAGTCAGCTACATTAATCGATCAAATCTGGACTAATAACATTAGCAGAAATATAACTAATGGTATATATGTTTGTGATATCTCAGACCATTTTCCCATATTTTCAGCGTTTTCACTGAATATAAAGCCTCCAAACAAAAAAATAATAAAAAGATATAGGGATTTCACGGATGACAATATAGAAATTTTTAAACAAGAACTAATAAAAGTAGATTGGTCTTGCATTTATAAGACCAGCAATTTCGCAACCTGCTTCGATTTCTTTTATCAGAATTTATAACCATTTTCGAAAAATGTTTCCCAGAAAAGACAATTCACATAAAGCAAAAATATAAGGATAAACCATACATAACTCATGAAATTAAAGCTATGATTAAAGAACGCAACCGTTTACAACGTAAATATCTAAAGAAACCGATTACATATGGTGACATATACCGTAAAGTGAGAAATAAAGTAACCCAATCAATTAAGACTGCTAAAGGAAATTATTATAAAAGTAAACTAGCAACCTCGGCAGGGGACTCTAAAAAGACTTGGAACATAGTAAATTCAGTATTAATGAGGAGAGGGCACACTGAGCTTAATCATGCAGGAAATATTACTGCTAATTCAATCAATGACTATTTTACCAATATAGGTAAAGAATTAGCAAAGAATATTAACCAGACTCAAACTAAGTTCCAGGCATATCTTCCTGAACTTCAGATAAATGAGCTAACTTTCAGGGAAGTCACTACTGACGAAATCAATAAAGTTGTTATGAATATGCGTGATTCAGCCGCTGGGCATGACAATATTCCTGTGAAGGTGCTGAAGAGGTCTATAACAATTTTGTGTCCTATTTTAACTCATTTATGTAATTTGTCTTTTGCTACTGGAATCTTTCCTGATCAGTTGAAGTTAGCGAGAGTAATACCAACACACAAGTCGGGCCCTCGTGATACACCTGAAAATTATAGGCCTGTTTCGGTCCTGCCTTCTTTAAGTAAAATTATTGAGAGTCCAGTCTGTGACAGATTAATTGATTTTCTAGAAGAAAGAGGTATGCTCTCCGATGATCAGTATGGGTTCCGTAGACGGAGATCCACACAAGATGCTCTTTTGTCTTTCACGGATCACATTTTGTCAGCCTTTGATAAAAACGAGTTCACTATAAGTCTGTTTCTGGATTTAACCAAGGCTTTCGATACAGTGGACCATACAATATTACTTGAGAAATTGACACACTATGGTATTACAGGGAAAGCACTTGACTGGTTCCGGAGTTATCTGGCTAAACGTAAACAATTTGTTTATTTTAATAATCAAACATCTTCCACTACTGAAATAAATGTAGGGGTGCCACAAGGCTCGATCTTAGGGCCTGTATTATTTTTAATCTACCTCAACGATATCACAAACGCAACAAAAAGGTTAAAACATGTACTATTTGCTGATGACAGTACTTTCTACTTAAGCCACAGTAATATAAACACTCTTACAAATACCTTAACTGAAGAAATATCTAAGGTGGTACAGTGGATCTCAGCCAATAAGCTAACATTAAATATAAATAAGTCTTACTCTATTGTATTCCACAGACATAAGAAAATAAATCACAGTGTTCAAGTAGTTATTAATAATAACATCATTAAAGAAGTAACAGAAACCAAATTTTTGGGTATAGTATTAGACAATAAATTATTGTGGAATAAGCATATCATCCAAATTAGAAATAAAGTATTAAGGTACTGTGGCATTATATATCAAACAAGGAATAAATTAAACAAACAGTCAATGATTTTGATATATTATTCATTAGTGTATACTCATTTAGTATATTGTCATGCAGTATGGGGAGCGGCAAATAAAACAGCTCTGAAACCTTTAGAAACAGCTCAGAAGCAAATCATGAGAGCAATCGAACGAGTAGGCCGCTACGAGCATACGAATGATATATTTTATAATAATAACATACTTAAGATGAAAGAAATCAATGAACTGGTATGTGCAGTATATGTGTATAAATGCATTAATGGACTTGTTTACAATAACTCATTCTTTGTACCCACTCCACCTACAAGATACCATTATAGAAATACAGAACGTTTTGTTGTACCTTTCATGCCGTCTTTACAATCTCAGAGTAATATTAGGTATCATGGTGCAAAAATATTCAATTCCCTGCCACACGACATAGTAAAAAAAACTACTGTAGATAACTTTAAAAGCAGTCTAAAAAAGTACCTCATAAAATCATATGTAGCTCATAGTCCCGTACAACATTCTCAACAATAATTAGTTATGAAAAGCCAGTAAATAAAATGAATATAACTGACAATCAACATAAGAAAACTTGAAACTATATATGTTTATATAGTATATATGCGTGTGAGCGTGTGTGTGTGTTGTGTGTATATGTATATGTATATGTATATGTATATGTATATGTATGTATGTATTGCCTATTGCCTCTCAGTGTCCCAGAATAATCCAATGATGGAAAACATTTATATATATATATATATATATATATATATATATATATATATATATATATATATATATATATATATATATAAAATTTTCACTGGCTCTTATAAGATGAAATTTTTCATCAAAGAGCTAGGTCATATCTTGTATACTAGGAATTTTGTGTAACTGTATTTCTATGGAACAAATAAAAAGATTATCTAAAAAAAATATCTATCTATCTTATCTAGCTGTTTGTACACGGAGTTTCTATCACCAAAGTATTGCAAGTTACATTTGGTAGCAGCGGTGTTTCGAACCATCAGATTCTGACCGCCTCCACCGCCTTTTAATGACATCACAAGATACACGATGTCTCGCATCTGCCAGCCTCGCCCCTCCTCAGTGCCTCTAGTGGTGTAATACCTGGCTGTGCTTTCCGAGTGTACAATTTTTCTCACCAGTGCTCACCTCTCAAACAACCGCACCCATACCCTTGTTCCTGACCGCACGTGTCACCGTCGCCGACCTACGCACCTGTTGCACCTGTTCCCAGCACCTGTTCCGAACTCATCATAACTCCTGCCCCCACGGTGCCACTTATCACTGTCTGCCCACTACCTGCCCACCACCATTCTCTGCATTTGCAACTCAACAGCTCTACACCTGCCTTGCACCAACATCCGCCCTCACCACCCACCACCGGCCTCCGCCGTCGCCCGCATCTGGTCTGCATTACGGAGCCTAATACGACCGCCACTCGCTGCCGGTGATTCATCGCGCCGTCTCTTCTCCTCTCCGCCCAGCTGTCTCTCCACCGCCGCCCCGCCCCGCCCCATCCCGCCCCGACCCGCCCCAGCCCAGCTACGCCCAGCCACCCCTGCACGTCATACATCTCAACACTCCCATCTCTACTGTGTAACTGTAGTATATCTTTCCTTTCTATAGAGAGTATCCTCGATTTTCTCTACAGATTGGTTATTGTAAATATTCCATCTCATTTCCATTACGCCGTTTTCATCTTCACCTACGTTATTTATACTCCATCTCATCCTTCGCCTTTTATTTAAACCATCCATCCCCGCACCTTCATTCATTTTCACGCCTACTCATGTATTCCATTCTCTCATTGTTATTTATATATTTCCACCTACGTATCCATCTTCATCCTTTCATCTTCCATTGCCGCATTAAATGCCATACTTTCCACGTCAACCGCTTACCACCAGCCCTCTCGACCCGGAAACATCACTTGCTCATACCCCGTCTGCCGACTCTAACACAATCACTCATTTACGAAGTGGCAAAGAGTACCACCGCCCTGTACCTGAGACTCCCGTTTCACTTCCCGCAGAATCACTTCCTACCCATCCTACACTCGTAAATCCAGATACCTCCTCTTCTACTCCTGCCTCTCCACTCCCTTCTTCTTCCTCTACTCCTTCCCCTGTCGTTCCCTCTCCTGCCTCCCTTCATACCCCGTCTTGCTCGCCCTTAACTGCCACTACCTTCTCTCTCTCCCACACCTCTCCTGCCGCCACTTCTTCACTTCCAGCCATGGTCAACCCTCCACAGTCTATCTATCTCGACGATGCCAATCGTCCCAAATTCACCGGCCATTACCCAACTTGGTCTGTCTATGATTTCCTCAGAGAAGTCGACACAGAAATACACAATAGACAAATAACCGATGAATCACTCAAAGTAGCCTACCTCCTCGGTCGCTTGCACCACGGTAAATCGGACATCGGATCCGAGATCCGTGCAGGACATTTCGATAGCATTCGTACCTTTGCTGATTTTCGTAAGGAACTCATCAGCCTTTGTTGCCAGCATTCAAATACCGCGTCTCTCATGGGATTCATTAATCTCCTAAACCAACTAGATGAGGACTTGCGCGTCCCAGCGCAATATGCCAAGCTCCGCGAAGCTGCCGCCGCCATGAAAGCAACTAGTAGCGAGATGCTCCAATTACTGGTAGGCACGAAATGGTTAGAAGACAAGAATGGCGTTCCAATGCTTTCACACACCAACTTTGCTGACTTAATTGGTTACCTGAGATTCCTTCACTGGCTTACTCCTAAACAGCGAGAGCTAGCCTTGGAAATCGGTTTCAATCCAGGAGATAAAATTATTCAGGTCACTAAAGCCATTCATGAAAGAACAGGTTCGAACTACACGCGTCAGGGCACCACCCAACTCTTGGCCTCCTCAGTCTGTCACACCTCCACTACCCCAGACCAATCACGCTCCCGTCCAGCCTCACGCGGCAGATCTGCCACACATCCTTCTCCTACCGCAGGTCGTGATCCATCTAGCGCCCGACGGAACAGACAATCTTCGATTCTTTGCTGGTACTGTGGTCATCCTGGACATCGAGCATCCAGTTGCGACCGTACATACAAACTTTCTCACTCCCAAACCAGACAGCGTACGCCTTCCCGCTCACGTCGTCCACACTGCAAATACCACCAATCAAGCACGACTCACACCACTGAGGAATGTCGTTACCTGAACCGCCAACAGTCGGGGGAAGCGCTGCGCCCGTATCGGACCAATATCACGTAGAACCAGAAACCCAACTCCCCGTCTGCCATGTAAGTCCCATAACATCCTCGGGTTTAGTCATTCTCTGCAGCAGTCATGACATACCAACGTCATTCTTCTTGGACACAGGATCTACAGTAAATCTCATCTCCGAAAATTCCTTATAAATTATTCATCGCCATCACAACCACGTCAGTTTCCTAGAACCACCAGACATTCGCCTATGTGGTGTTGACGGCTCAGAGTTTAAGGTTAAGGGAAGAGTCACCCTTGAAGTCAAACTCCACAGAGATTTGCCCCCTATCCCAATTGAATTTCATGTCACTAATGACTTGCAGTATCCCGCAGATGCCCTTATTGGTTTCTCCACCATGGCACAACACTCCATTGCATTATTACCTGCTTGTGGTAGTATAGACATTTCTGGATTCCCGGTTTACACTATGGAATGTCCCCGTCCTGTTCTTACGATCAAATCAGTCCTTCAATTACCTCTGTCCCTATCACTACCAAAAAGTCCAACCCAGCCCAAACCACCACTATCATCATCTGAGAATACAGAGATCATTCCCTTACTGACTGCGAGCAAGGACATAAATTCCTCAATGTCTCCTGATACATCATCTCAGCCCTCGAACATGGCTCTTACCTCCTCTCCCGACAACACTATCGCTGACTCAGACATGTCTCAGTTACCTACCACACACAGTCTGAATGATCTTCTCCAACACACAGAGACGAAACGTGCAGTAACGAATACGTGCACAATTTTGTTACCGCATGAGTTCACCAAAATTTCTGTTTGTGTTGCCGGTGCGAAAGAAGGAGTGGATGTACTAACCCTACCTGAGATGTGTTGTGTGACTGGCTTGACTTATGGGTCAGTGTGGTGTATAGTCTTAGAGGACAGTTTATGCTACCTGTACTTGCTCAATGTCACAAATGCTCCACTAAAACTTAAAAGTGGTGTAAAGATTGGAGACTTCCTAGTATACCCAGCGGCTGTAAAGGTGTGCCAGGATTCCTCAATTCCTACTACTCAGACTGATGATACGCCAATCGGTGTATGTACTATTGACTCTACGGGATCTGCGCCGACATATTCACCCGATATGCTCTCACATCTCACTTGTACAGTTTTCCCAGAAAATACGCCTCAACTCCTCGACCTTCTGACCTCGTACAGAAACGTGGTTGCCTTACCCGGTGAACCGATGGGTAGAACAGACCTTGTCAAACATACGATTGAACTACTACCAGGAACTCAGCCGATTTACATACCAGTGTATCGATTTCCTCACAGCCAGCGAAAGCAGACAGATCAAATGGTACAGAACATGTTAGACCAAGACATTATTGAACCCTCCGTCAGTCCATGGAATAGTCCACTTTAGACCAGTAGTCGACTATCGTAAGGTCAATTCTGTCACCGTTCCAGACCGTTTCCCGTTACCCGTCCTCACTGATTTGCTAGAATCCCTTGGTGACAATAATGTACTCTTTTCATCTTTAGACCTCCTCAGCGGGTACTGGGAGGTCGAAATGGAAGAGTCCTCTCGCCCAGTTACAGCCTTTAGCACCCCTTCCGGACATTTTCAGTTTAAGAGACTCCCTTTTGGTCTGAGAAAGGTTCCTTCCGTGTTCATGCAACTGATCCATTCAGTCTTCAGCGGTATGATGGGACACTCTCTTTTTGTTTACCTAGATGATATCATTGTTGTGAGTAAATCCATCCCTGATCATTTTACCAAACTCCAGCAAGTCTTTGAACGCCTCCAGCTTGCAGGCCTGAAAATCAATCTCAGTAAATGTGACTTCCTGCGAAAGAAAATCAAATTCCTAGGCCATGTCGTCGATGCACAAGGTATTCATACTAATGAGGATAAAACTAAGGCGATTATTAACTTCCCAGAACCCACCACTACCGAAGCTGTACGAAGTTTCCTGGGCCTCAGTGGCTATCATCGTCGCTTCATCCGGGATTATGCAAAGATCGCTTCTCCTCTGACCCACTTACTCAAGCAGAATATGCCCTTTGTTTGGACTAACGACCAGTCACAAGCTTTCCAAAAGCTAAAGACAGCTCTTGTAAATGCCCCTGTTCTAGCGTTCCCTGATTATACCACACCCTTCCTTCTCTTCACAGACGCCTCAGACACTGGACTTGGTGCCGTTTTGATGCAACTCGATGAAGCATCAAGGAAGCGCGTAATAGCGTATGCTAGTCGCACCCTTACAACCACTGAACGTAACTGCAGTGTCACAGATCTCGAAGTGCTAGCAGTAATCTGGTACTTGAAACATTTCAGAGATATAGTCTATGGTTATCCAGTGCATATCCAAACAGACCACCTTCCACTATGTGATTTGTTCAACAATCGCAACCTAACAGGTAGACTAGCTAGATGATCTGTCATCATCCAGGACTTTAATCCCACTTTTCAATATGTACCAGGCAAGTTGAATGTAGTTGCAGACGCACTCTCACGTCACGTAGCAGCAGCTATAACATCACTGCAGCCTGAAGTAACTGAAAATACTACACTAACGTCAGAAGTTGTTCGAAACTTTCAGCGCCAAGACCCCATGTGGTCCAAAGTCATTTATTTCCTAGAATCTGGCGATGCCTCGACCTTACCTACTCTGCCAGTATCACTAGATGGGTTCATGCTAGATGATGATCTCTTGTACAGGAAAACACTGCTAACAGTCAAAGATATGCCCAATTGCGAAGTACGCCAACTTGTTGTCCCCGCTGCCCTGATACCAATGGTTCTTCATATTGTTCATAATACTCCTCCAGCTTCCCATCCAGGTAAAGACCGATGCTTGCGCCAAGCACGTCTCAAATACTATTGGCCAACCATGCGCCACGATATCAATGCCCACTGTGACTCTTGCCTCTCCTGCCACCGCCACAAAGTATCCACCGGCTTACCAGCACCTCTCTTACAATACCCAATCCCATCACGACCATGGGAAACTGTCTCAATCGATCTCTTAAAACTACCTCTCACAGAATCTGGCGCTAAGTACTTGTTCGTAGCGGTCGACCACTTCTCCCGCTACTGTACCCCTCACCGACAAGACCGCGAAGAGCGTTGCACGTGCCCTTGTAGATCACGTAATTTGCCCGTTCAGTACCCCTCATACCATTCTTAATGACAATGGTACAGAATTCAACAATAGCCTTCTAGATGAGATCTGTCGCCGCTTTCATATCAGTAGGTGCAATGTCGTGCCTAACCATCCGGCTTGCAATGGCCTTGTAGAACGCCACAACCGTAAAATCTTAGAGTGCCTCAGACATCTAGGCTCCCATAGTTCGTCCTGGGATGACTGGATTCCTCAAGTGGCATCCTCCATCAATAGTTCCATCAATGCATTCATGGCTGAATCTCCCTTCTTCGTCCTCTTTGGCTTTGGCAAGGACCTCCCATACTCTCTCTTATCCTCAAAGCCAGAACCCATCTACAACATGGATGATTATGTTAAACTAAAATTGGCCAACTTCCAGACAATCCACCAGTATGTCCAATCCACTTTGGCTTTTTCTCAGGAGGACATGCTGCAGCGCCAACATCAGTCCGCCTCTCCTATCACTATCAATGTAGGCGATTTTGTCTTTGCTCATTCCCATACGCGTTCCTCTAAGTTGGATGACAAATTTACAGGGCCCCACCGCGTCCTCACTCAACAAGGCAACAAATTTCACCTCCAGGACCTGTCCACTAGGGACACCAGATGGGTCCACGTCGATGACTTAAAGCGAGCACCCCGTGGCCTCGTCCTGGAAGAGTCACTTACACAACCTCTTGCCCCCTCTTCCCCTCCTCCCATTCCTCAGTCTACCTTGTCTCCACCTATCCCTCAGTCTCCTTCCTCTCCACCTCCACCTGCTCATTCATCAACCAATCACTATCGGTCCAAACTGCGCTCTGCCCATCAACCTCTTCACGACCTCCCCCATTAACTCTACCCTGATTTTCTAGGTACGATGTTAGCGATCTCCCTGCTAGCAGTGCTGACCCTCCTGGGGTCTGGGTCAGATCAGGACGATGTTGGAGTACGTCCCGGGGAAATGGTCGGCTCAGGAGGCGAGGTCTCCTTGCGCTACGATCTTGCACCCCCGGCCGACGTAGCCATTGCCCTACCTGCCTACGCGCACCAGCTCCACGGAATCAGGACCCATCTCACGGCCCTCATGGGGACACACAACCCGAATGAGTATCTCTATAACCTTTTCCTCCCACTCTTCTGGCAATTGCAATACATAAGTAACAGATTCACTGAGCTCAATGACACATTTTCCATTCAGACACCTGTGGGTCGTTCTCGTGTGAAACGAGGTCTCTTCGACTTCTGCGGTGAGATTCTGAGTGGCTTGTTTGGCGTTGCTACAGCCCGTGACATTTCTGGCTTCAAATCTGATCTCACTCAATTAGCTTCAGCCCTAGAATCACAACGCCGAGTCAGTAAAATCCAACACACTATGTTACAGAAGCTCACAACCCAACTCAATGAAGTCACGTCCACTCTAAACAATTTCACAGATATCTTACAACGCCACCTTTCAGATCTCAACGTTATCTCTCAGTTCTTCTACCTCAAACTCAACATGGATAATCTCCAACTAGCCATTGACTCTCTCTTGTCTCAAGTCTCTGCCTTGGTTCGTATCCTGGTCGATGCTATCAATGGACATGTCACTACCTGTCTCAGCTCTCCGTTCTGTCCTGGAATGGGCTCACTCCACCTTCGGTCTCTCCCCAGTCCTCCCTTACTCCTCCCTTGAATATTATTATCCTGTTCTCGAAGCCACTCTTCTCACCACATACGTCGTCGTCCATATTCCTCTCGGTTCTGCCATACCCTTTAACCTTTTCCACATCATTCTCTTCCCTATCCGCCTCAACAACTCCTTGTTACAGGTATCTGTTCCTTCAGAATATTTCCTCCTCTCCCATGATCATCTTTCCGTTGCCTTCCTTTCTTCCACAGACCTCCAGAAATGTTCCTCCCTTACTCCGACCTCTCGTCTCTGTGCTGCCCACCTTTTCGCTATCTTCCCTAGCAGTGCTACACCCTGTGAATCTGGTTTAGTTCGCAAGCATTCCATCTACTCGGCCTGTTCTTTTGTCCCAGCTCCTGACCTCCCGGTCCACCATGCTCACCTCAACCATGTCCAGTACTTCTTCTTTGCTGTTCCCATCTCTGTCACAATCATGTGTCCTGGTTCTTCGGTTCGATCCGTCCCCGCTAGTGGTCTCTACAAAGCACCTGACTATTGTACCGTCAAATCAGAGTCCGTCATCACTTACGCCACTCGCTATCACCAAGCTGTCCGTAATCACTCCTATGACATCTTTCAACCACTCGACATGCCTTCCACCCTACCCTCTGCCAACATTACCATCACCTCCCCTAACTTGCGCATGCTCACCTTCCTCAATGACAGTGATTTCATTATGGATGAATTTTCTCTGGCCTTCAGCCGTTCATGGGTTCATCCAACAGTTGTGTTTCCCCCTGTGGTTATCGCTTTCATGGGTTTTCTACTCATCATCTGTGCAGTGCATTGTTGTGTCAGAAAAATGGAACGTCGACTCCAGGAAATCAGAGTCTCTACAGGCATAGTACGCCCTACACACGACGTAGAAACTCCCCGTACTTAGTGCCCTCACATTCAGTGACTACCAATGCCATCTGACAATCAACCTGTGAACAGAACTCTGCCTACTAGAAAATGATGGTATTTCTTTAATGCATTAGTGAGTGCCAGTGTATCCTACAGAAAATACAAAAAAAAAAAAAATGAAGGAAAAAAACAATAGAACTCTCATATCTACTCCTTGTTTATCATGTCTCAATCTATTATTGTGTAATTCCCATTACGTTTATGTATACCTTCGCCCCTTACTGGATTTGTACCTATTAATCCTTGTATATCTTATATGTATAGTTCCTTCTAATTCCCTCCCCTCAACATGGCCATGTCTCCCCTACTGCCCCTGTATCATACTTCTCCCTTGTACACACCTCCCGGTCCTGCCTTACTACTATAATCAAACACCATTTACCTCCCGGTGTCTGGAGACACCGTCTCAGCTACCCGGGGGAGTAGTGTACCCCCTCTACAATATGTCTACCCCCGATGTATATATGTCCCCCCCCCAATGCATACATGCCCCCACTAAACTTGCTAGGTCAGCACGCTTTCCCACGCCTGAAGACGGCGTTATTGCATCAGTTCTTAGCAGGCAGCCAAATCGGGCAGACTATTTTACTGTGAGCTTGTAATAAACTCCTGCCAGTCAGCTACAGTAATCGATCAAATCTGGACTAATAACATTAGCAGAAATATAACTAATGGTATATATGTTTGTGATATCTCAGACCATTTTCCCATATTTTCAGCGTTTTCACTGAATATAAAGCCTCCAAACAAAAAAATAATAAAAAGATATAGGGATTTCACGGATGACAATATAGAAATTTTTAAACAAGAACTAATAAAAGTAGATTGGTCTTGCATTTATAAGACCAGCAATTTCGCAACCTGCTTCGATTTCTTTTATCAGAATTTATAACCATTTTCGAAAAATGTTTCCCAGAAAAGACAATTCACATAAAGCAAAAATATAAGGATAAACCATACATAACTCATGAAATTAAAGTTATGATTAAAGATCGCAACCTCTTACAACGTAAATATCTAAAGAAACCGATTACATATGGTGACATATACCGTAAAGTAAGAAATAAAGTAACCCAATCAATTAAGACTGCTAAAGGGAATTATTATAAAAGTAAACTAGCAACCTCGGCAGGGGACTCTAAAAAGACTTGGAACATAGTAAATTCAGTATTAATGAGGAGAGGGCACACTGAGCTTAATCATGCAGGAAATATTACTGCTAATTCAATCAATGACTATTTTACCAATATAGGTAAAGAATTAGCAAAGAATATTAACCAGACTCAAACTAAGTTCCAGGCATATCTTCCTGAACTTCAGATAAATGAGCTAACTTTCAGGGAAGTCACTACTGACGAAATCAATAAAGTTGTTTTGAATATGCGTGATTCAGCCGCTGGGCATGACAATATTCCTGTGAAGGTGCTGAAGAGGTCTATAACAATTTTGTGTCCTATTTTAACTCATTTATGTAATTTGTCTTTTGCTACTGGAATCTTTCCTGATCAGTTGAAGTTAGCGAGAGTAATACCAACACACAAGTCGGGCCCTCGTGATACACCTGAAAATTATAGGCCTGTTTCGGTCCTGCCTTCTTTAAGTAAAATTATTGAGAGTCCAGTCTGTGACAGATTAATTGATTTTCTAGAAGAAAGAGGTATGCTCTCCGATGATCAGTATGGGTTCCGTAGACGGAGATCCACACAAGATGCTCTTTTGTCTTTCACGGATCACATTTTGTCAGCCTTTGATAAAAACGAGTTCACTATAAGTCTGTTTCTGGATTTAACCAAGGCTTTCGATACAGTGGACCATACAATATTACTTGAGAAATTGGCACACTATGGTATTACAGGGAAAGCACTTGACTGGTTCCGGAGTTATCTGGCTAAACGTAAACAATTTATTTATTTTAATAATCAAACATCTTCCACTACTGAAATAAATGTAGGGGTGCCACAAGGCTCGATCTTAGGGCCTGTATTATTTTTAATCTACCTCAACGATATCACAAACGCAACAAAAAGGTTAAAACATGTACTATTTGCTGATGACAGTACTTTCTACTTAAGCCACAGTAATATAAACACTCTTACAAATACCTTAACTGAAGAAATATCTAAGGTGGTACAGTGGATTTCAGCCAATAAGCTAACATTAAATATAAATAAGACTTACACTATTGTATTCCACGGACATAAGAAAATAAATCACAGTGTTCAAGTAGTTATTAATAATAACAGCATTAAAGAAGTAACAGAAACCAAATTTTTGGGTATAGTATTAGACAATAAATTACTGTGGAATAAGCATATCATCCAAATTAGAAATAAAGTATTAAGGTACTGTGGCATTATATATCAAACAAGGAATAAATTAAACAAACAGTCAATGATTTTGATATATTATTCATTAGTGTATACTCATTTAGTATATTGTCATGCAGTATGGGGAGCGGCAAATAAAACAGCTCTGAAACCTTTAGAAACAGCTCAGAAGCAAATCATGAGAGCAATCGAACGAGTAGGCCGCTACGAGCATACGAATGATATATTTTATAATAATAACATACTTAAGATGAAAGAAATCAATGAACTGGTATGTGCAGTATATGTGTATAAATGCATTAATGGACTTGTTTACAATAACTCATTCTTTGTACCCACTCCACCTACAAGATACCATTATAGAAATACAGAACGTTTTGTTGTACCTTTCATGCCGTCTTTACAATCTCAGAGTAATATTAGGTATCATGGTGCAAAAATATTCAATTCCCTGCCACACGACATAGTAAAAAAAACTACTGTAGATAACTTTAAAAGCAGTCTAAAAAAGTACCTCATAAAATCATATGTAGCTCATAGTCCCGTACAACATTCTCAACAATAATTAGTTATCAAAAGCCAGTAAATAAAATTAATATAGCTGACAATCAACATAAGAAAACTTGAAACTATATATGTTTATATATGTATATATGCGTGTGTGCGTGTGTGTGTGTTGTGTGTATATGTATATGTATATGTATATGTATATGTATGTATGTATTGCCTATTGCCTCTCAGTGTCCCAGAATAATCCAATGATGGAAAACATTTCTATATATATAAAATATTCACTGGCTCTTATAAGATGAAATTTTTCATCATAGAGCTAGGTTATATCTTGTATACTAGGAATTTTGTGTAACTGTATTTCTATGGAACAAATAAAAAGATTATCTAAAAAAAATATCTATCTATCTTATCTAGCTGTTTGTACACGGAGTTTCTATCACCAAAGTATTGCAAGTTACATTTGGTAGCAGCGGTGTTTCGAACCATCAGATTCTGACCGCCTCCACCGCCTTTTAATGACATCACAAGATACACGATGTCTCGCATCTGCCAGCCTCGCCCCTCCTCAGTGCCTCTAGTGGTGTAATGCCTGGCTGTGCTTTCCGAGTGTACAATTTTTCTCACCAGTGCTCACCTCTCAAACAACCGCACCCATACCCTTGTTCCTGACCGCACGTGTCACCGTCGCCGACCTACGCACCTGTTGCACCTGTTCCCAGCACCTGTTCCGGACTCATCATAACTCCTGCCCCCACGGTGCCACTTATCACTGTCTGCCCACTACCTGCCCACCACCATTCTCTGCATTTGCAACTCAACAGCTCTACACCTGCCTTGCACCAACATCCGCCCTCACCACCCACCACCGGCCTCCGCCGTCGCCCGCATCTGGTCTGCATTACGGAGCCTAATACGACCGCCACTCGCTGCCGGTGATTCATCGCGCCGTCTCTTCTCCTCTCCGCCCAGCTGTCTCTCCACCGCCACCCCGCCCCGCCCCATCCCGCCCCGACCCGCCCCAGCCCAGCTACGCCCAGCCACCCCTGCACGTCATACATCTCAACACTCCCATCTCTACTGTGTAACTGTAGTATATCTTTCCTTTCTATAGAGAGTATCATCGATTTTCTCTACAGATTGGTTATTGTAAATATTCCATTTCATTTCCATTACGCCGTTTTCATCTTCACCTACGTTATTTATACTCCATCTCATCCTTCGCCTTTTATTTAAACCATCCATCCCCGTACCTTCATTCATTTTCACGCCTACTCATGTATTCCATTCTCTCATTGTTATTTATATATTTCCACCTACGTATCCATCTTCATCCTTTCATCTTAAATTGCCGCCTTAAATGCCATACTTTTCACGTCAACCGCTTACCACCAGCCCTCTCGACCCGGAAACATCACTTGCTCATACCCCGTCTGCCGACTCTAACACAATCACTCATTTACGAAGTGGCAAAGAGTACCACCGCCCTGTACCTGAGACTCCCGTTTCACTTCCCGCAGAATCACTTCCTACCCATCCTACACTCGTAAATCCAGATACCTCCTCTTCTACTCCTGCCTCTCCACTCCCTTCTTCTTCCTCTACTCCTTCCCCTGTCGTTCCCTCTCCTGCCTCCCTTCATACCCCGTCTTGCTCGCCCTTAACTGCCACTACCTTCTCTCTCTCCCACACCTCTCCTGCCGCCACTTCTTCACTTCCAGCCATGGTCAACCCTCCACAGTCTATCTATCTCGACGATGCCTATCGTCCCAAATTCACCGGCCATTACCCAACTTGGTCTGTCTATGATTTCCTCAGAGAAGTCGACACAGAAATACACAATAGACAAATAACCGATGAATCACTCAAAGTAGCCTACCTCCTCGGTCGCTTGCACCACGGTAAATCGGACATCGGATCCGAGATCCGTGCAGGACATTTCGATAGCATTCGTACCTTTGCTGATTTTCGTAAGGAACTCATCAGCCTTTGTTGCCAGCATTCAAATACCGCGTCTCTCATGGGATTCATTAATCTCCTAAACCAACTAGATGAGGACTTGCGCGTCCCAGCGCAATATGCCAAGCTCCGCGAAGCTGCCGCCGCCATGAAAGCAACTAGTAGCGAGATGCTCCAATTACTGGTAGGCACGAAATGGTTAGAAGACAAGAATGGCGTTCCAATGCTTTCACACACCAACTCTGCTGACTTAATTGGTTACCTGAGATTCCTTCACCGGCTTACTCCTAAACAGCGAGAGCTAGCCTTGGAAATCGGTTTCAATCCAGGAGATAAAATTATTCAGGTCACTAAAGCCATTCATGAAAGAACAGGTTCGAACTACACGCGTCAGGGCACCACCCAACTCTTGGCCTCCTCAGTCTGTCACACCTCCACTACCCCAGACCAATCTCGCTCCCGTCCAGCCACACGCGGCAGATCTGCCACACATCCTTCTCCTACCGCAGGTCGTGATCCATGTAGCGCCCGACAGAACAGACAATCTTCGATTCTTTGCTGGTACTGTGGTCATCCTGGACATCGAGCATCCAGTTGCGACCGTACATACAAACTTTCTCACTCCCAAACCAGACAGCGTACGCCTTCCCGCTCACGTCGTCCACACTGCAAATACCACCAATCAAGCACGACTCACACCACTGAGGAATGTCGTTACCTGAACCGCCAACAGTCGGGGGAAGCGCCGCGCCCGTATCGGACCAATATCACGTAGAACCAGAAACCCAACTCCCCGTCTGCCATGTAAGTCCCATAACATCCTCGGGTTTAGTCATTCTCTGCAGCAGTCATGACATACCAACGTCATTCTTCTTGGACACAGGATCTACAGTAAATCTCATCTCCGAAAATTCCTTATAAATTATTCATCGCCATCACAACCACGTCAGTTTCCTAGAACCACCAGACATTCGCCTATGTGGTGTTGACGGCTCAGAGTTTAAGGTTAAGGGAAGAGTCACCCTTGAAGTCAAACTCCACAGAGATTTGCCCCCTATCCCAATTGAATTTCATGTCACTAATGACTTGCAGTATCCCGCAGATGCCCTTATTGGTTTCTCCACCATGGCACAACACTCCATTGCATTATTACCTGCTTGTGGTAGTATAGACATTTCTGGATTCCCGGTTTACACTATGGAATGTCCCCGTCCTGTTCTTACGATCAAATCAGTCCTTCAATTACCTCTGTCCCTATCACTACCAAAAAGTCCAACCCAGCCCAAACCACCACTATCATCATCTGAGAATACAGAGATCATTCCCTTACTGACTGCGAGCAAGGACATAAATTCCTCAATGTCTCCTGATACATCATCTCAGCCCTCGAACATGGCTCTTACCTCCTCTCCCGACAACACTATCGCTGACTCAGACATGTCTCAGTTACCTACCTCACACAGTCTGAATGATCTTCTCCAACACACAGAGACGAAACGTGCAGTAACGAATACGTGCACAATTTTGTTACCGCATGAGTTCACCAAAATTTCTGTTTGTGTTGCCAGTGCGAAAGAAGGAGTGGATGTACTAACCCTACCTGAGACGTGTTGTGTGACTGGCTTGACTTATGAGTCAGTGTGGTGTACAGTCTTAGAGGACAGTTTATGCTACCTGTACTTGCTCAATGTCACAAATGCTCCACTAAAACTTAAAAGTGGTGTAAAGATTGGAGACTTCCTAGTATACCCAGCGGCTGTAAAGGTGTGCCAGGATTCCTCAATTCCTACTATTCAGACTGATGATACGCCAATCGGTGTATGTACTATTAACTCTACGGGATCTGCGCCGACATATTCACCCGATATGCTCTCACATCTCACTTGCACAGTTTTCCCAGAAAATATGTCTCAACTCCTCGACCTTCTGACCTCGTACAGAAACGTGGTTGCCTTACCCGGTGAACCGATGGGTAGAACAGACCTTGTCAAACATACGATTCAACTACTACCCGGAACTCAGCCGATTTTCATACCAGCGTATCGATTTCCTCACAGCCAGCGAAAGCAGACAGATCAAATGGTACAGAACATGTTAGACCAAGACATTATTGAACCCTCCGTCAGTCCATGGAATAGTCCACTTTAGACCAGTAGTCGACTATCGTAAGGTCAATTCTGTCACCGTTCCAGACCGTTTCCCGTTACCCGTCCTCACTGATTTGCTAGAATCCCTTGGTGACAATAATGTACTCTTTTCATCTTTAGACCTCCTCAGCGGGTACTGGCAGGTCGAAATGGAAGAGTCCTCTCGCCCAGTTACAGCCTTTAGCACCCCTTCCGGACATTTTCAGTTTAAGAGACTCCCTTTTGGTCTGATAAATGCTCCTTCCGTGTTCATGCGACTTATCCATTCAGTCTTCAGCGGTATGATGGGACACTCTCTTTTTGCTTACCTAGATGATATCATTGTTGTGAGTAAATCCATCCCTGATCATTTTACCAAACTCCAGCAAGTCTTTGAACGCCTCCAGCTTGCAGGCCTGAAAATCAATCTCAGTAAATGTGACTTCCTGCGAAAGAAAATCAAATTCCTAGGCCATGTCGTCGATGCACAAGGTATTCATACTAATGAGGATAAAACTAAGGCGATTATTAACTTCCCAGAACCCACCACTACCGAAGCTGTACGAAGTTTCCTGGGCCTCAGTGGCTATCATCGTCGCTTCATCCGGGATTATGCAAAGATCGCTGCTCCTCTGACCCACTTACTCAAGCAGAATGTGCCCTTTGTTTGGACTAACGACCAGTCACAAGCTTTCCAAAAGCTAAAGACAGCTCTTGTAAATGCCCCTGTTCTAGCGTTCCCTCATTATACCACACCCTTCCTTCTCTTCACAGACGCCTCAGACACTGGACTTGGTGCCGTTTTGATGCAACTCGATGAAGCATCAAGGAAGCGCGTAATAGCGTATGCTAGTCGCACCCTTACAACCACTGAACGTAACTGCAGTGTCACAGATCTCGAAGTGCTAGCAGTAATCTGGTCCTTGAAACATTTCAGAGATATAGTCTATGGTTATCCAGTGCATATCCAAACAGACCACCTTCCACTATGTGATTTGTTCAAAAATCGCAACCTAACAGGTAGACTAGCTAGATGATCTGTCATCATCCAGGACTTTAATCCCACTTTTCAATATGTACCAGGCAAGTTGAATGTAGTTGCAGACGCACTCTCACGTCACGTAGCAGCAGCTATAACATCACTGCAGCCTGAAGTAACTGAAAATACTACACTAACGTCAGAAGTTGTTCGAAACTTTCAGCGCCAAGACCCCATGTGGTCCAAAGTCATTTATTTCCTAGAATCTGGCGATGCCTCGACCTTACCTACTCTGCCAGTATCACTAGATGGGTTCATGCTAGATGATGATCTCTTGTACAGGAAAAGACTGCTAACAGTCAAAGATATGCCCAATCACGAAGTACGCCAACTTGTTGTCCCCGCTGCCCTGATACCAATGGTTCTTCATATTGTTCATAATACTCCTCCAGCTTCCCATCCAGGTAAAGACCGATGCTTGCGCCAAGCACGTCTCAAATACTATTGGCCAACCATGCGCCACGATATCAATGCCCACTGTGACTCTTGCCTCTCCTGCCACCGCCACAAAGTATCCACCGGCTTACCAGCACCTCTCTTACAATACCCAATCCCATCACGACCATGGGAAACTGTCTCAATCGATCTCTTAAAACTACCTCTCACAGAATCTGGCGCTAAGTACTTGTTCGTAGCGGTCGACCACTTCTCCCGCTACTGTACCCCTCACCGACAAGACCGCGAAGAGCGTTGCACGTGCCCTTGTAGATCACGTAATTTGCCCGTTCAGTACCCCTCATACCATTCTTAATGACAATGGTACAGAATTCAACAATAGCCTTCTAGATGAGATCTGTCGCCGCTTTCATATCAGTAGGTGCAATGTCGTGCCTAACCATCCGGCTTGCAATGGCCTTGTAGAACGCCACAACCGTAAAATCTTAGAGTGCCTCAGACATCTAGGCTCCCATAGTTCGTCCTGGGATGACTGGATTCCTCAAGTGGCATCCTCCATCAATAGTTCCATCAATGCATTCATTGCTGAATCTCCCTTCTTCGTCCTCTTTGGCTTTGACAAGGACCTCCCATACTCTCTCTTATCCTCAAAGCCAGAACCCATCTACAACATGGATGATTATGTTAAACTAAAATTGGCCAACTTCCAGACAATCCACCAGTATGTCCAATCCACTTTGGCTTTTTCTCAGGAGGACATGCTGCAGCGCCAACATCAGTCCGCCTCTCCTATCACTATCAATGTAGGCGATTTTGTCTTTGCTCATTCCCATACGCGTTCCTCTAAGTTGGATGACAAATTTACAGGGCCCCACCGCGTCCTCACTCAACAAGGCAACAAATTTCACCTCCAGGACCTGTCCACTAGGGACACCAGATGGGTCCACGTCGATGACTTAAAGCGAGCACCCCGTGGCCTCGTCTTGGAAGAGTCACTTACACAACCTCTTGCCCCCTCTTCCCCTCCTCCCATCCCTCAGTCTACCTTGTCTCCACCTATCCCTCAGTCTCCTTCCTCTCCACCTCCACCTGCTCATTCATCAACCAATCACTATCGGTCCAAACTGCGCTCTGCCCATCAACCTCTTCACGACCTCCCCCATTAACTCTACCCTGATTTTCTAGGTACGATGTTAGCGATCTCCCTGCTGGCAGTGCTGACCCTCCTTGGGTCTGGGTCAGATCAGGACGACGTTGGAGTAACTCCCGGGGCCTTGGTCGGCTCAGGAGGCGAGGTCTCCTTGCGCTTCGATCTTGCGCCCCCGGCCGACGTAGCCATTGCCCTACCTGCCTACGCGCACCAGCTCCACGGAATCAGGACCCATCTCACGGCCCTCATGGGGACACACAACCCGAATGAGTATCTCTATAACCTTTTCCTCCCACTCTTCTGGCAATTGCAATACATAAGTAACAGATTCACTGAGCTCAATGACACATTTTCCATTCAGACACCTGTGGGTCGTTCTCGTGTGAAACGAGGTCTCTTCGACTTCTGCGGTGAGATTCTGAGTGGCTTGTTTGGCGTTGCTACAGCCCGTGACATTTCTGGCTTCAAATCTGATCTCACTCAATTAGCTTCAGCCCTAGAATCACAACGCCGAGTCAGTAAAATCCAACACACTATGTTACAGAAGCTCACAACCCAACTCAATGAAGTCACGTCCACTCTAAACAATTTCACAGATATCTTACAACGCCACCTTTCAGATCTCAACGTTATCTCTCAGTTCTTCTACCTCAAACTCAACATGGATAATCTCCAACTAGCCATTGACTCTCTCTTGTCTCAAGTCTCTGCCTTGGTTCGTATCCTGGTCGATGCTATCAATGGACATGTCACTACCTGTCTCAGCTCTCCGTTCTGTCCTGGAATGGGCTCACTCCACCTTCGGTCTCTCCCCAGTCCTCCCTTACTCCTCCCTTGAATATTATTATCCTGTTCTCGAAGCCACTCTTCTCACCACATACGTCGTCGTCCATATTCCTCTCCGTTCTGCCATACCCTTTAACCTTTTCCACATCATTCCCTTCCCTTTCCGCCTCAACAACTCCTTGTTACAGGTATCTGTTCCTTCAGAATATTTCCTCCTCTCCCATGATCATCTTTCCGTTGCCTTCCTTTCTTCCACAGACCTCCAGAAATGTTCCTCCCTTACTCCGACCTCTCGTCTCTGTGCTGCCCACCTTTTCGCTATCTTCCCTAGCAGTGCTACACCTTGTGAGTCTGGTTTAGTTCGCAACCATTCCATCTACTCGGCCTGTTCTTTTGTCCCAGCTCCTGACCTCCCGGTCCACCATGCTCACCTCAACCATGTCCAGTACTTCTTCTTTGCTGTTCCCATCTCTGTCACAATCATGTGTCCTGGTTCTTCGGTTCGATCCGTCCCCGCTAGTGGTCTCTACAAAGCACCTGACTATTGTACCGTCAAATCAGAGTCCGTCATCACTTACGCCACTCGCTATCACCAAGCTGTCCGTAATCACTCCTATGACATCTTTCAACCACTCGACATGCCTTCCACCCTACCCTCTGCCAACATTACCATCACCTCCCCTAACTTGCGCATGCTCACCTTCCTCAATGACAGTGATTTCATTATGGATGAATTTTCTCTGGCCTTCAGCCGTTCATGGGTTCATCCAACAGTTGTGTTTCCCCCTGTGGTTATCGCTTTCATGGGTTTTCTACTCATCATCTGTGCAGTGCATTGTTGTGTCAGAAAAATGGAACGTCGACTCCAGGAAATCAGAGTCTCTACAGGCATAGTACGCCCTACACACGACGTAGAAACTCCCCGTACTTAGTGCCCTCACATTCAGTAACTACCAATGCCATCTGACAATCAACCTGTGAACAGAACTCTGCCTACTAGAAAATGATGGTATTTCTTTAATGCATTAGTCAGTGCCAGTGTATCCTACAGAAAATACAAAAAAAAAAAAAAAAATTAAGGAAGAACAACAATAGAACTCTCACATCTACTCCTTGTTTATCATGTCTCAATCTATTATTGTGTAATTCCCATTACGTTTATGTATACCTTCGCCCCTTACTGGATTTGTACCTATTAATCCTTGTATATCTTATATGTATATATCCTTCTAATTCCCTCCCCTCAACATGGCCATGTCTCCCCTACTGCCCCTGTATCATACTTCTCCCTTGTACACACCTCCCGGTCCTGCCTTACTACTATAATCAAACACCATTTACCTCCCGGTGTCAGGAGACACCGTCTCAGCTACCCGGGGGAGTAGTGTACCCCCTCTACAATATGTCTACCCCCGATGTATATATGTCCCCCCCCAATGCATACATGCCCCCACTAAACTTGCTAGGTCAGCACGCTTTCCCACGCCTGAAGACGGCGTTATTGCATCAGTTCTTAGCAGGCAGCCAAATCGGGCAGACTATTTTACTGTGAGCTTGTAATAAACTCCTGCCAGTCAGCTACAGTAATCGATCAAATCTGGACTAATAACATTAGCAGAAATATAACTAATGGTATATATGTTTGTGATATCTCAGACCATTTTCCCATATTTTCAGCGTTTTCACTGAATATAAAGCCTCCAAACAAAAAAATAATAAAAAGATATAGGGATTTCACGGATGACAATATAGAAATTTTTAAACAAGAACTAATAAAAGTAGATTGGTCTTGCATTTATAAGACCAGCAATTTCGCAACCTGCTTCGATTTCTTTTATCAGAATTTATAACCATTTTCGAAAAATGTTTCCCAGAAAAGACAATTCACATAAAGCAAAAATATAAGGATAAACCATACATAACTCATGAAATTAAAGTTATGATTAAAGATCGCAACCTCTTACAACGTAAATATCTAAAGAAACCGATTACATATGGTGACATATACCGTAAAGTAAGAAATAAAGTAACCCAATCAATTAAGACTGCTAAAGGAAATTATTATAAAAGTAAACTAGCAACCTCGGCAGGGGACTCTAAAAAGACTTGGAACATAGTAAATTCAGTATTAATGAGGAGAGGGCACACTGAGCTTAATCATGCAGGAAATATTACTGCTAATTCAATCAATGACTATTTTACCAATATAGGTAAAGAATTAGCAAAGAATATTAACCAGACTCAAACTAAGTTCCAGGCATATCTTCCTGAACTTCAGATAAATGAGCTAACTTTCAGGGAAGTCACTACTGACGAAATCAATAAAGTTGTTTTGAATATGCGTGATTCAGCCGCTGGGCATGACAATATTCCTGTGAAGGTGCTGAAGAGGTCTATAACAATTTTGTGTCCTATTTTAACTCATTTATGTAATTTGTCTTTTGCTACTGGAATCTTTCCTGATCAGTTGAAGTTAGCGAGAGTAATACCAACACACAAGTCGGGCCCTCGTGATACACCTGAAAATTATAGGCCTGTTTCGGTCCTGCCTTCTTTAAGTAAAATTATTGAGAGGCCAGTCTGTGACAGATTAATTGATTTTCTAGAAGAAAGAGGTATGCTCTCCGATGATCAGTATGGGTTCCGTAGACGGAGATCCACACAAGATGCTCTTTTGTCTTTCACGGATCACATTTTGTCAGCCTTTGATAAAAACGAGTTCACTATAAGTCTGTTTCTGGATTTAACCAAGGCTTTCGATACAGTGGACCATACAATATTACTTGAGAAATTGACACACTATGGTATTACAGGGAAAGCACTTGACTGGTTCCGGAGTTATCTGGCTAAACGTAAACAATTTGTTTATTTTAATAATCAAACATCTTCCACTACTGAAATAAATGTAGGGGTGCCACAAGGCTCGATCTTAGGGCCTGTATTATTTTTAATCTACCTCAACGATATCACAAACGCAACAAAAAGGTTAAAACATGTACTATTTGCTGATGACAGTACTTTCTACTTAAGCCACAGTAATATAAACACTCTTACAAATACCTTAACTGAAGAAATATCTAAGGTGGTACAGTGGATTTCAGCCAATAAGCTAACATTAAATATAAATAAGACTTACTTTATTGTATTCCACAGACATAAGAAAATAAATCACAGTGTTCAAGTAGTTATTAATAATAACAGCATTAAAGAAGTAACAGAAACCAAATTTTTGGGTATAGTATTAGACAATAAATTACTGTGGAATAAGCATATCATCCAAATTAGAAATAAAGTATTAAGGTACTGTGGCATTATATATCAAACAAGGAATAAATTAAACAAACAGTCAATGATTTTGATATATTATTCATTAGTGTATACTCATTTAGTATATTGTCATGCAGTATGGGGAGCGGCAAATAAAACAGCTCTGAAACCTTTAGAAACAGCTCAGAAGCAAATCATGAGAGCAATCGAACGAGTAGGCCGCTACGAGCATACGAATGATATATTTTATAATAATAACATACTTAAGATGAAAGAAATCAATGAACTGGTATGTGCAGTATATGTGTATAAATGCATTAATGGACTTGTTTACAATAACTCATTCTTTGTACCCACTCCACCTACAAGATACCATTATAGAAATACAGAACGTTTTGTTGTACCTTTCATGCCGTCTTTACAATCTCAGAGTAATATTAGGTATCATGGTGCAAAAATATTCAATTCCCTGCCACACGACATAGTAAAAAAAACTACTGTAGATAACTTTAAAAGCAGTCTAAAAAAGTACCTCATAAAATCATATGTAGCTCATAGTCCCGTACAACATTCTCAACAATAATTAGTTATCAAAAGCCAGTAAATAAAATTAATATAGCTGACAATCAACATAAGAAAACTTGAAACTATATATGTTTATATATGTATATATGCGTGTGTGCGTGTGTGTGTGTTGTGTGTATATGTATATGTATATGTATATGTATGTATATATTGCCTATTGCCTCTCAGTGTCCCAGAATAATCCAATGATGGAAAACATTTATATATATATAAAATTTTCACTGGCTCTTATAAGATGAAATTTTTCATCAAAGAGCTAGGTCATATCTTGTATACTAGGAATTTTGTGTAACTGTATTTCTATGGAACAAATAAAAAGATTATCTAAAAAAAATATCTATCTATCTTATCTAGCTGTTTGTACACGGAGTTTCTATCACCAAAGTATTGCAAGTTACATTTGGTAGCAGCGGTGTTTCGAACCATCAGATTCTGACCGCCTCCACCGCCTTTTAATGACATCACAAGATACACGATGTCTCGCATCTGCCAGCCTCGCCCCTCCTCAGTGCCTCTAGTGGTGTAATGCCTGGCTGTGCTTTCCGAGTGTACAATTTTTCTCACCAGTGCTCACCTCTCAAACAACCGCACCCATACCCTTGTTCCTGACCGCACGTGTCACCGTCGCCGACCTACGCACCTGTTGCACCTGTTCCCAGCACCTGTTCCGAACTCATCATAACTCCTGCCCCCACGGTGCCACTTATCACTGTCTGCCCACTACCTGCCCACCACCATTCTCTGCATTTGCAACTCAACAGCTCTACACCTGCCTTGCACCAACATCCGCCCTCACCACCCACCACCGGCCTCCGCCGTCGCCCGCATCTGGTCTGCATTACGGAGCCTAATACGACCGCCACTCCCTGCCGGTGATTCATCGCGCCGTCTCTTCTCCTCTCCGCCCAGCTGTCTCTCCACCGCCGCCCCGCCCCGCCCCATCCCGCCCCGCCCCGCCCCAGCCCAGCTACGCCCAGCCACCCCTGCACGTCATACATCTCAACACTCCCATCTCTACTGTGTAACTGTAGTATATCTTTCCTTTCTATAGAGAGTATCCTCGATTTTCTCTACAGATTGGTTATTGTAAATATTCCATCTCATTTCCATTACGCCGTTTTCATCTTCACCTACGTTATTTATACTCCATCTCATCCTTCGCCTTTTATTTAAACCATCCATCCCCGCACCTTCATTCATTTTCACGCCTACTCATGTATTCCATTCTCTCATTGTTATTTATATATTTCCACCTACGTATCCATCTTCATCCTTTCATCTTCCATTGCCGCATTAAATGCCATACTTTCCACGTCAACCGCTTACCACCAGCCCTCTCGACCCGGAAACATCACTTGCTCATACCCCGTCTGCCGACTCTAACACAATCACTCATTTACGAAGTGGCAAAGAGTACCACCGCCCTGTACCTGAGACTCCCGTTTCACTTCCCGCAGAATCACTTCCTACCCATCCTACACTCGTAAATCCAGATACCTCCTCTTCTACTCCTGCCTCTCCACTCCCTTCTTCTTCCTCTACTCCTTCCCCTGTCGTTCCCTCTCCTGCCTCCCTTCATACCCCGTCTTGCTCGCCCTTAACTGCCACTACCTTCTCTCTCTCCCACACCTCTCCTGCCGCCACTTCTTCACTTCCAGCCATGGTCAACCCTCCACAGTCTATCTATCTCGACGATGCCAATCGTCCCAAATTTACCGGCCAGGACCCAACTTGGTCTGTCTATGATTTCCTCAGAGAAGTCGACACAGAAATACACAATAGACAAATAACCGATGAATCGCTCAAAGTAGCCTACCTCCTCGGTCGCTTGCACCACGGTAAATCGGACATCGGATCCGAGATCCGTGCAGGACATTTCGATAGCATTCGTACCTTTGCTGATTTTCGTAAGGAACTCATCAGCCTTTGTTGCCAGCATTCAAATACCGCGTCTCTCATGGGATTCATTAATCTCCTAAACCAACTAGATGAGGACTTGCGCGTCCCAGCGCAATATGCCAAGCTCCGCGAAGCTGCCGCCGCCATGAAAGCAACTAGTAGCGAGATGCTCCAATTACTGGTTGGCACGAAATGGTTAGAAGACAAGAATGGTGTTCCAATGCTTTCACACACCAACTTTGCTGACTTAATTGGTTACCTGAGATTCCATCACTGGCTTACTCCTAAACAGCGAGAGCTAGCCTTGGAAATCGGTTTCAATCCAGGAGATAAAATTATTCAGGTCACTAAAGCCATTCATGAAAGAACAGGTTCGAGCTACACGCGTTAGGGCACCACCCAACTCTTGGCCTCCTCAGTCTGTCACACCTCCACTACCCCAGACCAATCTCGCTCCCGTCCAGCCACACGCGGCAGATCTGCCACACATCCTTCTCCTACCGCAGGTCGTGATCCATCTAGCGCCCGACAGAACAGACAATCTTCGATTCTTTGCTGGTACTGTGGTCATCCTGGACATCGAGCATCCAGTTGCGACCGTACATACAAACTTTCTCACTCCCAAACCAGACAGCGTACGCCTTCCCGCTCAAGTCGTCCACACTGCAAATACCACCAATCAAGCACGACTCACACCACTGAGGAATGTCGTTACGTGAACCACCAACAGTCGGGGGAAGCGCCGCGCCCGTATCGGACCAATATGACATAGAACCAGAAACTCAACTCCCGATCCGCCATGTAAGTCCAATAACATCCTCGGGTTTAGTCATTCTCTGCAGCAGTCATGACATACCAACGTCATTCTTCTTGGGCACAGGATCAACAGTAAATCTCATCTCCGAAAATTCCTTATAAATTATTCATCGCCATCACAACCACGTCAGTTTCCTAGAACCACCAGACATTCGCCTATGTGGTGTTGACGGCTCAGAGTTTAAGGTTAAGGGAAGAGTCACCCTTGAAGTCAAACTCCACAGAGATTTGCCCCCTATCCCAATTGAATTTCATGTCACTAATGACTTGCAGTATCCCGCAGATGCCCTTATTGGTTTCTCCACCATGGCACAACACTCCATTGCATTATTACCTGCTTGTGGTAGTATAGACATTTCTGGATTCCCGGTTTACACTATGGAATGTCCCCCTCCTGTTCTTACGATCAAATCAGTCCTTCAATTACCTCTGTCCCTATCACTACCAAAAAGTCCAACCCAGCCCAAACCACCACTATCATCATCTGAGAATACAGAGATCATTCCCTTACTGACTGCGAGCAAGGACATAAATTCCTCAATGTCTCCTGATACATCATCTCAGCCCTCGAACATGGCTCTTACCTCCTCTCCCGACAACACTATCGCTGACTCAGACATGTCTCAGTTACCTACCTCACACAGTCTGAATGATCTTCTCCAACACACAGAGACGAAACGTGCAGTAACGAATACGTGCACAATTTTGTTACCGCATGAGTTCACCAAAGTTTCTGTTTGTGTTGCCGGTGCGAAAGAAGGAGTGGATGTACTAACCCTACCTGAGACGTGTTGTGTGACTGGCTTGACTTATGAGTCAGTGTGGTGTACAGTCTTAGAGGACAGTTTATGCTACCTGTACTTGCTCAATGTCACAAATGCTCCACTAAAACTTAAAAGTGGTGTAAAGATTGGAGACTTCCTAGTATACCCAGCGGCTGTAAAGGTGTGCCAGGATTCCTCAATTCCTACTATTCAGACTGATGATACGCCAATCGGTGTATGTACTATTAACTCTACGGGATCTGCGCCGACATATTCACCCGATATACTCTCACATCTCACTTGCACAGTTTTCCCAGAATATACGTCTCAACTCCTCGACCTTCTGACCTCGTACAGAAACGTGATTGCCTTACCTGGTGAACCGATGGGTAGAACAGACCTTGTCAAACATACGATTGAACTACTACCAGGAACTCAGCCGATTTTCATACCAGCGTATCGATTTCCTCACAGCCAGCGAAAGCAGACAGATCAAATGGTACAGAACATGTTAGACCAAGACATTATTGAACCCTCCGTCAGTCCATGGAATAGTCCACTTTAGACCAGTAGTCGACTATCGTAAGGTCAATTCTGTCACCGTTCCAGACCGTTTCCCGTTACCCGTCCTCACTGATTTGCTAGAATCCCTTGGTGACAATAATGTAGTCTTTTCATCTTTAGACCTCCTCAGCGGGTACTGGCAGGTCGAAATGGAAGAGTCCTCTCGCCCAGTTACAGCCTTTAGCACCCCTTCCGGACATTTTCAGTTTAAGAGACTCCCTTTTGGTCTGATAAATGCTCCTTCCGTGTTCATGCGACTTATCCATTCAGTCTTCAGCGGTATGATGGGACACTCTCTTTTTGCTTACCTAGATGATATCATTGTTGTGAGTAAATCCATCCCTGATCATTTTACCAAACTCCAGCAAGTCTTTGAACGCCTCCAGCTTGCAGGCCTGAAAATCAATCTCAGTAAATGTGACTTCCTGCGAAAGAAAATCAAATTCCTAGGCCATGTCGTCGATGCACAAGGTATTCATACTAATGAGGATAAAACTAAGGCGATTATTAACTTCCCAGAACCCACCACTACCGAAGCTGTACGAAGTTTCCTGGGCCTCAGTGGCTATCATCGTCGCTTCATCCGGGATTATGCAAAGATCGCTGCTCCTCTGACCCACTTACTCAAGCAGAATGTGCCCTTTGTTTGGACTAACGACCAGTCACAAGCTTTCCAAAAGCTAAAGACAGCTCTTGTAAATGCCCCTGTTCTAGCGTTCCCTCATTATACCACACCCTTCCTTCTCTTCACAGACGCCTCAGACACTGGACTTGGTGCCGTTTTGATGCAACTCGATGAAGCATCAAGGAAGCGCGTAATAGCGTATGCTAGTCGCACCCTTACAACCACTGAACGTAACTGCAGTGTCACAGATCTCGAAGTGCTAGCAGTAATCTGGTCCTTGAAACATTTCAGAGATATAGTCTATGGTTATCCAGTGCATATCCAAACAGACCACCTTCCACTATGTGATTTGTTCAAAAATCGCAACCTAACAGGTAGACTAGCTAGATGATCTGTCATCATCCAGGACTTTAATCCCACTTTTCAATATGTACCAGGCAAGTTGAATGTAGTTGCAGACGCACTCTCACGTCACGTAGCAGCAGCTATAACATCACTGCAGCCTGAAGTAACTGAAAATACTACACTAACGTCAGAAGTTGTTCGAAACTTTCAGCGCCAAGACCCCATGTGGTCCAAAGTCATTTATTTCCTAGAATCTGGCGATGCCTCGACCTTACCTACTCTGCCAGTATCACTAGATGGGTTCATGCTAGATGATGATCTCTTGTACAGGAAAACACTGCTAACAGTCAAAGATATGCCCAATCGTGAAGTACGCCAACTTGTTGTCCCCGCTGCCCTGATACCAATGGTTCTTCATATTGTTCATAATACTCCTCCAGCTTCCCATCCAGGTAAAGACCGATGCTTGCGCCAAGCACGTCTCAAATACTATTGGCCAACCATGCGCCACGATATCAATGCCCACTGTGACTCTTGCCTCTCCTGCCACCGCCACAAAGTATCCACCGGCTTACCAGCACCTCTCTTACAATACCCAATCCCATCACGACCATGGGAAACTGTCTCAATCGATCTCTTAAAACTACCTCTCACAGAATCTGGCGCTAAGTACTTGTTCGTAGCGGTCGACCACTTCTCCCGCTACTGTACCCCTCACCGACAAGACCGCGAAGAGCGTTGCACGTGCCCTTGTAGATCACGTAATTTGCCCGTTCAGTACCCCTCATACCATTCTTAATGACAATGGTACAGAATTCAACAATAGCCTTCTAGATGAGATCTGTCGCCGCTTTCATATCAGTAGGTGCAATGTCGTGCCTAACCATCCGGCTTGCAATGGCCTTGTAGAACGCCACAACCGTAAAATCTTAGAGTGCCTCAGACATCTAGGCTCCCATAGTTCGTCCTGGGATGACTGGATTCCTCAAGTGGCATCCTCCATCAATAGTTCCATCAATGCATTCATTGCTGAATCTCCCTTCTTCGTCCTCTTTGGCTTTGACAAGGACCTCCCTTACTCTCTCTTATCCTCAAAGCCAGAACCCATCTACAACATGGATGATTATGTTAAACTAAAATTGGCCAACTTCCAGACAATCCACCAGTATGTCCAATCCACTTTGGCTTTTTCTCAGGAGGACATGCTGCAGCGCCAACATCAGTCCGCCTCTCCTATCACTATCAATGTAGGCGATTTTGTCTGCTCATTCCCATACGCGTTCCTCTAAGTTGGATGACAAATTTACAGGACCCCATCGCGTCCTCACTCAACAAGGCAACAAATTTCACCTCCAGGACCTGTCCACTAGGGACATCAGATGGGTCCACGTTGATGACTTAAAGCGAGCACCCCGTGGCCTCGTCTTGGAAGAGTCACTTACACAACCTCTTGCCCCCTCTTCCCCTCCTCCCATCCCTCAGTCTACCTCGTCTCCACCTATCCCTCAGTCTCTTTCCTCTCCACCTCCACCTGCTCATTCATCAACCAATCACTATCGGTCCAAACTGCACTCTGCCCATCAACCTCTTCACGACCTCCCCCATTAACTCTACCCTGATTTTCTAGGTACGATGTTAGCGATCTCCCTGCTGGCAGTGCTGACCCTCCTGGGGTCTGGGTCAGATCAGGACGATGTTGGAGTACGTCCCGGGGCCTTGGTCGGCTCAGGAGGCGAGGTCTCCTTGCTCTACGATCTTGCGCCCCCGGCCGACGTAGCCATTGCCCTACCTGCCTACGCGCACCAGCTCCACGGAATCAGGACCCATCTCACGGCCCTCATGGGGACACACAACCCGAATGAGTATCTCTATAACCTTTTCCTCCCACTCTCCTGGCAATTGCAATACATAAGTAACAGATTCACTGAGCTCAATGACACATTTTCCATTCAGACACCTGTGGGTCGTTCTCGTGTGAAACGAGGTCTCTTCGACTTCTGCGGTGAGATTCTGAGTGGCTTGTTTGGCGTTGCTACAGCCCGTGACATTTCTGGCTTCAAATCTGATCTCACTCAATTAGCTTCAGCCCTAGAATCACAACGCCGAGTCAGTAAAATCCAACACACTATGTTACAGAAGCTCACAACCCAACTCAATGAAGTCACGTCCACTCTAAACAATTTCACAGATATCTTACAACGCCACCTTTCAGATCTCAACGTTATCTCTCAGTTCTTCTACCTCAAACTCAACATGGATAATCTCCAACTAGCCATTGACTCTCTCTTGTCTCAAGTCTCTGCCTTGGTTCGTATCCTGGTCGATGCTATCAATGGACATGTCACTACCTGTCTCAGCTCTCCGTTCTGTCCTGGAATGGGCTCACTCCACCTTCGGTCTCTCCCCAGTCCTCCCTTACTCCTCCCTTGAATATTATTATCCTGTTCTCGAAGCCACTCTTCTCACCACATACGTCGTCGTCCATATTCCTCTCCGTTCTGCCATACCCTTTAACCTTTTCCACATCATTCCCTTCCCTTTCCGCCTCAACAACTCCTTGTTACAGGTATCTGTTCCTTCAGAATATTTCCTCCTCTCCCATGATCATCTTTCCGTTGCCTTCCTTTCTTCCACAGACCTCCAGAAATGTTCCTCCCTTACTCCGACCTCTCGTCTCTGTGCTGCCCACGTTTTCGCTATCTTCCCTAGCAGTGCTAACCTTGTGAGTCTGGTTTAGTTCGCAACCATTCCATCTACTAGGCCTGTTCTTTTGTCCCAGCTCCTGACCTCCCGGTCCACCATGCTCACCTCAACCATGTCCAGTACTTCTTCTTTGCTGTTCCCATCTCTGTCACAATCATGTGTCCTGGTTCTTCGGTTCGATCCGTCCCCGCTAGTGGTCTCTACAAAGCACCTGACTATTGTACCGTCAAATCAGAGTCCGTCATCACTTACGCCACTCGCTATCACCAAGCTGTCCGTAATCACTCCTATGACATCTTTCAACCACTCGACATGCCTTCCACCCTACCCTCTGCCAACATTACCATCACCTCCCCTAACTTGCGCATGCTCACCTTCCTCAATGACAGTGATTTCATTATGGATGAATTTTCTCTGGCCTTCAGCCGTTCATGGGTTCATCCAACAGTTGTGTTTCCCCCTGTGGTTATCGCTTTCATGGGTTTTCTACTCATCATCTGTGCAGTGCATTGTTGTGTCAGAAAAATGGAACGTCGACTCCAGGAAATCAGAGTCTCTACAGGCATAGTACGCCCTACACACGACGTAGAAACTCCCCGTACTTAGTGCCCTCACATTCAGTGACTACCAATGCCATCTGACAATCAACCTGTGAACAGAACTCTGCCTACTAGAAAATGATGGTATTTCTTTAATGCATTAGTGAGTGCCAGTGTATCCTACAGAAAATACAAAAAAAAAAAAAAATGAAGGAAGAACAACAATAGAACTCTCATATCTACTCCTTGTTTATCATGTCTCAATCTATTATTGTGTAATTCCCATTACGTTTATGTATACCTTCGCCCCTTACTGGATTTGTACCTATTAATCCTTGTATATCTTATATGTATATTTCCTTCTAATTCCCTCCCCTCAACATGGCCATGTCTCCCCTACTGCCCCTGTATCATACTTCTCCCTTGTACACACCTCCCGGTCCTGCCTTACTACTATAATCAAACACCATTTACCTCCCGGTGTCAGGAGACACCGTCTCAGCTTCCCGGGGGAGTAGTGTACCCCCTCTACAATATGTCTACCCCCCATGTATATATGTCCCCCCCCAATGCATACATGCCCCCACTAAACTTGCTAGGTCAGCACGCTTTCCCACGCCTGAAGACGGCGTTATTGCATCAGTTCTTAGCAGGCAGCCAAATCGGGCAGACTATTTTACTGTGAGCTTGTAATAAACTCCTGCCAGTCAGCTACATTAATCGATCAAATCTGGACTAATAACATTAGCAGAAATATAACTAATGGTATATATGTTTGTGATATCTCAGACCATTTTCCCATATTTTCAGCGTTTTCACTGAATATAAAGCCTCCAAACAAAAAAATAATAAAAAGATATAGGGATTTCACGGATGACAATATAGAAATTTTTAAACAAGAACTAATAAAAGTAGATTGGTCTTGCATTTATAAGACCAGCAATTTCGCAACCTGCTTCGATTTCTTTTATCAGAATTTATAACCATTTTCGAAAAATGTTTCCCAGAAAAGACAATTCACATAAAGCAAAAATATAAGGATAAACCATACATAACTCATGAAATTAAAGCTATGATTAAAGAACGCAACCTCTTACAACGTAAATATCTTAAGAAACCGATTACATATGGTGACATATACCGTAAAGTAAGAAATAAAGTAACCCAATCAATTAAGACTGCTAAAGGAAATTATTATAAAAGTAAACTAGCAACCTCGGCAGGGGACTCTAAAAAGACTTGGAACATAGTAAATTCAGTATTAATGAGGAGAGGGCACACTGAGCTTAATCATGCAGGAAATATTACTGCTAATTCAATCAATGACTATTTTACCAATATAGGTAAAGAATTAGCAAAGAATATTAACCAGACTCAGACTAAGTTCCAGGCATATCTTCCTGAACTTCAGATAAATGAGCTAACTTTCAGGGAAGTCACTACTGACGAAATCAATAAAGTTGTTATGAATATGCGTGATTCAGCCGCTGGGCATGACAATATTCCTGTGAAGGTGCTGAAGAGGTCTATAACAATTTTGTGTCCTATTTTAACTCATTTATGTAATTTGTCTTTTGCTACTGGAATCTTTCCTGATCAGTTGAAGTTAGCGAGAGTAATACCAACACACAAGTCGGGCCCTCGTGATACACCTGAAAATTATAGGCCTGTTTCGGTCCTGCCTTCTTTAAGTAAAATTATTGAGAGGCCAGTCTGTGACAGATTAATTGATTTTCTAGAAGAAAGAGGTATGCTCTCCGATGATCAGTATGGGTTCCGTAGACGGAGATCCACACAAGATGCTCTTTTGTCTTTCACGGATCACATTTTGTCAGCCTTTGATAAAAACGAGTTCACTATAAGTCTGTTTCTGGATTTAACCAAGGCTTTCGATACAGTGGACCATACAATATTACTTGAGAAATTGACACACTATGGTATTACAGGGAAAGCACTTGACTGGTTCCGGAGTTATCTGGCTAAACGTAAACAATTTGTTTATTTTAATAATCAAACATCTTCCACTACTGAAATAAATGTAGGGGTGCCACAAGGCTCGATCTTAGGGCCTGTATTATTTTTAATCTACCTCAACGATATCACAAACGCAACAAAAAGGTTAAAACATGTACTATTTGCTGATGACAGTACTTTCTACTTAAGCCACAGTAATATAAACACTCTTACAAGTACCTTAACGGAAGAAATATCTAAGGTGGTACAGTGGATTTCAGCCAATAAGTTAACATTAAATATAAATAAGACTTACACTATTGTATTCCACAGACATAAGAAAATAAATCACAGTGTTCAAGTAGTTATTAATAATAACAGCATTAAAGAAGTAACAGAAACCAAATTTTTGGGTATAGTATTAGACAATAAATTACTGTGGAATAAGCATATCATCCAAATTAGAAATAAAGTATTAGGGTACTGTGGCATTATATATCAAACAAGGAATAAATTAAACAAACAGTCAATGATTTTGATATATTATTCATTAGTGTATACTCATTTAGTATATTGTCATGCAGTATGGGGAGCGGCAAATAAAACAGCTCTGAAACCTTTAGAAACAGCTCAGAAGCAAATCATGAGAGCAATCGGACGAGTAGGCCGCTACGAGCATACGAATGATATATTTTATAATAATAACATACTTAAGATGAAAGAAATCAATGAACTGGTATGTGCAGTATATGTGTATAAATGCATTAATGGACTTGTTTACAATAACTCATTCTTTGTACCCACTCCACCTACAAGATACCATTATAGAAATACAGAACGTTTTGTTGTACCTTTCATGCCGTCTTTACAATCTCAGAGTAATATTAGGTATCATGGTGCAAAAATATTCAATTCCCTGCCACACGACATAGTAAAAAAAACTACTGTAGATAACTTTAAAAGCAGTCTAAAAAAGTACCTCATAAAATCATATGTAGCTCATAGTCCCGTACAACATTCTCAACAATAATTAGTTATCAAAAGCCAGTAAATAAAATTAATATAGCTGACAATCAACATAAGAAAACTTGAAACTATATATGTTTATATATGTATATATGCGTGTGTGCGTGTGTGTGTGTTGTGTGTATATGTATATGTATATGTATATGTATATGTATGTATGTATTGCCTATTACTTCTCAGTGTCCCAGAATAATCCAATGATGGAAAACATTTACATATATATAAAATTTTCACTGTCTCTTATAAGATGAAATTTTTCATCTTGTATACTAGGAATTTTGTGTAACTGTATTTCTATGGAACAAATAAAAAGATTATCTAAAAAAAATATCTATCTATCTTATCTAGCTGTTTGTACACGGAGTTTCTATCACCAAAGTATTGCAAGTTACATTTGGTAGCAGCGGTGTTTCGAACCATCAAATCCTGACCGCCTCCACCGCCTTTTAATGACATCACAAGATACACGATGTCTCGCATCTGCCAGCCTCGCCCCTCCTCAGTGCCTGTAGTGGAAAGTTTGTATGTACGGTCGCAACTGGATGCTCGATGTCCAGGATGACCACAGTACCAGCAAAGAATCGAAGATTGTCTGTTCCGTCGGGCGCTAGATGGATCACGACCGGCGGTAGGAGATGGATGTGTGGCAGATCTGCCGCGTGTGGTGGGACGGGAGTGAGATTGGTCTGGGGTAGTGGAGGTGTGACAGACTGAGGAGGCCAAGGGTTGGGTGGTGCCCTGACGCGTGTAGTTCGAACCTGTTCTTTCATGAATGGCTTTAGTGACCTGAATAATTTTATCTCCTGGATTGAAACCGATTTCCAAGGCTAGCTCTCGCTGTTTAAGAGTAAGCCAGTGAAGGAATCTCATGTAACCAATTAAGTCAGCAAAGTTGGTGTGTGAAAGCATTGGAACACCATTCTTGTCTTCTAACCATTTCGTGCCTACCAGTAATTGGAGCATCTCGCTACTAGTTGCTTTCATGGCGGCGGCAGCGTCTCGGAGCTTGGCATATTGCGCTGGGACGCGCAAGTCCTCGTCTAGTTGGTTTAGGAGATTAATGAATCCCATGAGAGACGCGGTATTTGAATGTTGGGAACAAAGGCTGATGACTTCCTTACGAAAATCAACAAAGGTACGAATGCTATCGAAATGTCCTGCACGGATCTCGGATCCGATGTCCGATTTACCGTGGTGCAAGCGACCGAGGAGGTAGGCTACTTTGAGTGATTCATCGGTTATTTGTCTATTGTGTATTTCTGTGTCGACTTCTCTGAGGAAATCATAGACAGACCAAGTTGGGTCCTGGCCGGTAAATTTGGGACGATTGGCATCGTCGAGATAGATAGATTGTGGAGGGTTGGCCATGGCGGAAGTGTAGAAGTGGCGGCAGGAGAGGTGTGGGAGAGAGAGAAAGTAGTGGCAGTTAAGGACGAGCAAGACGGGGTATGAAGGGAGGCAGCAGAAGGAACGACAAGGAAAGGAGTAGAGGAAGAAGGGAGTGGAGAGGCAGGAGTAGAAGAGGAGGTATTTGGATTTCCGAGTGTAGGATGGGTAGGAAGTGATTCTACGGGAAGTGAAACGGGAGTCTCAGGTACAGGGCAGTGGTACTCTTTGTCACTTCGTAAATGAGTGATTGTGTTAGAGTCGGCAGACGGGGTATGAGCAGGTGATGTTTCCGGGTCGAGAGGGCTGGTGGTAAGTGGTTGATGTGGAAAGTATGGCATTTAATGCGGCAATGGAAGATGAAAGGATGAAGATGGATACGTAGGTGGAAATATATAAATAACAATGAGAGAATGGAATACATGAGTAGGCGTGAAAATGAATGAAGGTGCGGGGATGGATGGTTTAAATAAAAGGCGAAGGATGAGATGGAGTATAAATAACGTAGGTGAAGATGAAAACGGGGTAATGGAAATGAGATGGAATATTTACAATAACCAATCTGTAGAGAAAATCGAGGATAATCTCTATAGAAAGGAAAGATATACTATAGTTACACAGTAGAGATGGGAGTGTTGAGATGTATGACGTGCAGGGGTGGCCGGGCGTAGCTGGGCTGGGGCGGGGTGGGGCGGGGCGGGGCAGGGCGGGGCGGGGCAGCGGTGGAGAGACAGCTGGGCGGAGAGGAGAAGAGACGGCGCGATGAATCACCGGCAGGGAGTGGCGGTCATAGGAGGCTCCGTAATGGAGACCAGATGCGGGCGACAGTGGAGGCCGGTGGTGGGTGGTGAGGGCAGATGTTAGTGCAAGGCAGGTGTAGAGCTGTTGAGTTGCAAATGCAGAGAATGGTGGTGGGCAGGCAGTGGGCAGTGGGCAGACTGGTGGACTATCTGGAAGTTGGCCAATTTTAGTTTAACATAATTATCCATGTTGTAGATGGGTTTTGGCTTTGAGGATAAGAGAGAGTATGGGAGGTCCTTGTCAAAGCCAAAGAGGACGAAGAAGGGAGATTCAGCAATGGATGCATTGATGGAACTATTGATGGAGGATGCCACTTGAGGAATCCAGTCATCCCACGACGAACAATGGGAGCCTAGATGTCTGAGGCACTCTAAGATTTTACGGTTGTGGCGTTCTACAAGGCCATTGCAAGCCGGATGGTTAGGCACGACATTGCACCTACTGATATGAAAGCGGCAACAGATCTCATCTAGAAGGCTATTGTTGAATTCCATACCAATGTCATTAAGAATGGTATGAGGGGTACCGAACGCGCAAACTACGTGATCTACAAGGGCACGTGCAACGCTCTTCACGGTCTTCTCGGAGAGGGGTACGAGGACACAGTAGCGGGAGAAGTGGTCGACCGCTACGAACAAGTACTCAGCGCCAGATTCTGTGGGAGGTAGTTTTAAGAGATCGATTGAGACAGTTTCCCATGGTCGTGATGGGATTGGGTATTGTAAGAGAGGTGCTGGTAAGTCGGTGGATACTTTGTGGCGGTGGCAGGAGAGGCAAGAATCACAGTGGGCATTGATATCGCAGTGCATGGTTGGCCAATAGTATTTGAGACGTGCTTGGCGCAAGCGTCGGTCTTTATCTGGATGGGAAGCTGGAGGAGTATTATGAACAATATGAAGAACCTTTGGTATCAGGGCAGCGGGGACAACAAGTTGGCGTACTTTGCGATTGGGCATATCTTTGCCTGTTAGCAGTGTTTTCCTGTACAAGAGATCATCATCTAGCATGAACTCATCTAGTGATACTGGCAGAGTAGGTAAGGTCGAGGCATCGCCAGATTCTAGGAAATAAATGACTTTGGACCACATGAGGTCTTGGCACTGAAAGTTTCGAACAACTTCTGACGTTAGTGTAGTATTTTCAGTTAATTCAGGCTGCAGTGATGTTAAAGCTGCTGCTACGTGACATGAGAGTGCGTCTGCAATTAAATTCAACTTGCCTGGTACATATTGAAAAGTGGGATTAAAGTCCTGGATGATGACAGATCATCTAGCTAGTCTACCTGTTAGGTTGCGATTCTTGAACAAATCACATAGTGGAAGGTGGTCTGTTTGGATATGCACTGGATAACCATAGACTATATCTCTGAAATGTTTCAAGGACCAGATTACTGCTAGCACTTCGAGATCTGTGACACTGTAGTTACGTTCAGCGGTTGTAAGGGTGCGACTAGCATAGGGTATTACGCACTTTCTTGATGCTTCATGGAGTTGCATCAAAACGGCACCAAGTCCAGTGCCTCAGGCGCCTGTGCAGAGAAGGAAGGGTGTTGTATAATGAGGGAACGCTAGAACAAGGGCATTTATAAGGGCTGTCTTTAGCTTTTGGAAAGCTTGTGACCGGTCGTTAGTCCAAACAAAGGGCATATTCTGCTTGAGTAAGTGGGTCAGAGGAGCGGCGATCTTTGCATAATCCCGGATGAAGCGACGATGATAGCCATTGAGGCCCAGGAAACTTCATACAGCTTCGGTAGTAGTGGGTTCTGGGAAGTTAATAATCGCCTTAGTTTTATCCTCATTAGTATGAATGCCTTGTGCATCGACGACATGGTCTAGGAATTTTATTTTCTTTCGCAGGAAGTCACATTTCCTGAGATTGATTTTCAGGCCTGCAAGCTGGAGGCGTTCAAAGACTTGCTGGAGTTTGGTAAAATGATCAGGGATGGATTTATTCACAACAATGATATCATCTAGGTAAGCAAAAAGAGAGTGTCCCATCATACCTCTGAAGACTGAATGGATAAGTCGCATGAACACGGAAGGAGCATTTATCAGACCAAAAAGGAGTCTCTTAAACTGAAAATGTCCGGAAGGGGTGCCAAAGGCTGTAACTGGGCGAGAGGACTCTTCCATTTCGACCTGCCAGTACCCGCTGAGGAGGTCTAAAGATGAAAAGACTACATTATTGTCACCAAGGGATTCTAGCAAATCAGTGAGGATGGGTAACGGGAAACGGTCTGGAACGGTGACAGAATTGACCTTATGATAGTCGACTACTGGTCTAAAGTGGGCTACTCCATGGACTGACGGAGGGTTCAATAATGTCTTGGTCTAACATATTCTGTACCATTTGATCTGTCTGCTTTCGCTGGCTGTAAGGAAATCGATATGCTGGTATGTAAATCGGCTGAGTTCCTGGTAGTAGTTCAATCGTATGTTTGACAAGGTCTGTTCTACCCATCGGTTCACCGGGTAAGGCAACCACGTTTCTGTACGAGGTCAGAAGGTCGAGGAGTTGAGGCGTATTTTCTGGGAAATCTGTGCAAGTGAGATGTGAGAGCATATCGGGTGAATATGTCGGCGCAGTTCCCGTAGAGTTAATAGTACATACACCGATTGGCGTATCATCAGTCTGAATAGTAGGAATTGAGGAATCCTGGCACACCTTTACAGCCGCTGGGTATACTAGGAAGTCTCCAATCTTTCCACCACTTTTAACCCGCCCCGTCCCGACCACTTTTTGACCACTGGTACCCCCCAATCCCGACCATTTTTCGACCCTTTTTTTTCTTGCTAAAACTTTCGCTTTTGGTGAGAAACATCGAAAATTCATAGAGAAATCGCTCACCTGAGGTTTAAAATACTCATTACAGGTAGGAGAGCCTCCTTACCTTACTGGGTTTTCTATCAGGCTGGCAGCAAAGAAAACGAGTTCTATGAGAAGATAACTATTTCACACCACTCATAAAAGGTATTTATTTATTTACTGTTACGAATTTATATGTAGTACAAGAGTATATTGGTTTTCAAGCAGTAATATAGGCATTATAAGCATTGTTTCACTCACTAATACCTGACTTTTTTTTGCCACATTACCTGATCATCATTTCTGTTTCTTCCTCTAATGCTATGTAAAGTTTGTCCTCCACATTGTCATTGATTGGGGAATCACTCTGGCCCTGAATTTCGTACCGTGGAATGACATGGCTATACTGGCCAGGTCACTGATAACAGGTGAATTGCTGAGAAAAGGGCATGCAGGGGGGGGGAGGAGGTCATGCTGGGTAAGGCATTGTCTCTGCCTGGCATCTTGTTGAGGAAGGTGTCCCGTGTATACGTACCAAAAATTAATGACTCGCGAAAATTGAAAATTGTGGAAATTATGAACCTTGCAATTGCAGGACGTTGAAGTTCGTCCTCGGGATTAGCTGTGACAAAACGTGAGGACGTGGAAGTACGTCCTCAGGACGGCGCGGGTAAAGTTTTAGTGGAGCATTTGTGACATTGAGCAAGTACAGGTAGCATAAACTGTCCTCTAAGACTGTACACCACACTGACTCATAAGTCAAGCCAGTCACACAACACGTCTCACGTAGGGTTAGTACATCCACTCCTTCCTTCACACCGGCAACACAAACAGAGACTTTGGTGAACTCATGCGGTAACAAAATTGTGCACGTATTCGTTACTGCACGTTTCGTCTCTGCGTGTTGGAGAAGATCATTCAGACTGTGTGAGGTCGGTAACTGAGACATGTCTGAGTCAGTGATAGTGTTGTCGGGAGAGGAGGTAAGAGCCACGTTCGAGGGCTGAGATGATGTATCAGGAGACATTGAGGAATTTATGTCCTTGCTCGCAGTCAGTAAGGGAATGATCTCTGTATTCTCAGATGATGATAGTGGTGGTTTGGGCTGGGTTGGACTTTTTGGTAGTGATAGGGACAGAGGTAATTGAAGGACTGATTTGATCGTAAGAACAGGACGGGGACATTCCATAGTGTAAACCGGGAATCCATAAATGTCTATACTACCACAAGCAGGTAATAATGCAATGGAGTGTTGTGCCATCGTGGAGAAACCAATAAGGGCATCTGCGGAATACTGCAAGTCATTAGTAACATGAAATTCAATTGGGATAGGGGGCATATCTCTGTGGAGTTTGACTTCAAGGGTGACTCTTCCCTTAACCTTAAACTCTGAGCCGTCAACACCACATAGGCGAATGTCTGGTGGTTCTAGGAAACTGACGTGGTTGTGATGGCGATGAATAATTTATAAGGAATTTTCGGAGATGAGATTTACTATAGATCCTGTGTCCAAGAAAAATGACGTTGGTATGTCATGACTGCTGCCGAGAATGACTAAACCCGAGGATGTTATGGGACCTACATGGCGGATGGGGAGTTGGGTTTCTGGTTCTACGTGATATTGGTCCGATACGGGCGCGGCGCTTCCCCCGACTGTTGGCGGTTGAGCTAACGACATTCCTCAGTGGTGTGAGTCGTGCTTGATTGGTGGTATTTGCAGTGTGGACGACGTGAGCGGGAAGGCGTACGCTGTCTGGTTTGGGAGTGAGAAAGTTTGTATGTACGGTCGCAACTGGATGCTCGATGTCCAGGATGACCACAGTACCAGCAAAGAATCGAAGATTGTCTGTTCCGTCGGGCGCTAGATGGATCACAACCGGCGGTAGGAGAAGGATGTGTGGCAGATCTGCCGCGTGTGGTGGGACGGGAGTGAGATTGGGATGGGGTAGTGGAGGTGTGACCGACTGAGGAGGCCAAGGGTTGGGTGGTGCCCTGACGCGTGTAGTTCGAACCTGTTCTTTCATGAATGGCTTTAGTGACCTGAATAATTTTATCTCCTGGATTGAAACCGATTTCCAAGGCTAGCTCTCGCTGTTTAAGAGTAAGCCAGTGAAGGAATCTCATGTAACCAATTAAGTCAGCAAAGTTGGTGTGTGAAAGCATTGGAACACCATTCTTGTCTTCTAACCATTTCGTGCCTACCAGTAATTGGAGCATCTCGCTACTAGTTGCTTTCATGGCGGCGGCAGCGTCACGGAGCTTGGCATATTGCGCTGGGACGCGCAAGTCCTCGTCTAGTTGGTTTAGGAGATTAATGAATCCCATGAGAGATGCGGTATTAGAATGTTGGCAACAAAGGCTGATCAGTTCAGTACGAAAATCAGAAAAGGTACGAATGCTATCGAAATGTCCTGCACGGATCTTGGATCCGATGTCCGATTTGCCGTGGTGCAAGCGACCGAGGAGGTAGGCTACTTCGAGCGATTCATCGGTTATTTGTCTATTGTGTATTTCTGTGTCGACTTGTCTGAGGAAATCATAGACAGACCAAGTTGGGTCCTGGCCGGTAAATTTGGGACGATTGGCATCGTCGAGATAGATAGACTGTGGAGGGTTGGCCATGGCTGGAAGTGTAGAAGTGGCAGCAGGAGAGGTGTGGGAGAGAGAGAAAGTAGTGGCAGTTAAGGACGAGCAAGACGGGGTATGAAGGGAGGCAGCAGAAGGAACGACAAGGAAAGGAGTAGAGGAAGAAGAAGGGAATGGAGAGGCAGGAGTAGAAGAGGAGGTATCTGGATTTACGAGTGTAGGATGGGTAGGAAGTGATTCTACGGGAAGTGAAACGGGAGTCTCAGGTACAGGGCAGTGGTACTCTTTGCCACTTCGTAAATGAGTGATTGTGTTAGAGTCGGCAGACGGGGTATGAGCAGGTGATGTTTCCGGGTTGAGAGGTCTGGTGGTAAGTGGTTGACGTGGAAAGTATGGCATTTAATGCGGCAATGGAAGATCAAAGGATGAAGATGGATACGTAGGTGGAAATATATAAATAACAATGAGAGAATGGAATACATGAGTAGGCGTGAAAATGAATGAAGGTGCGGGGTTGGATGGTTTAAATAAAAGGCGAAGGATGAGATGGAGTATAAATAACGTAGGCGAAGATGAAAACGGGGTAATGGAAATGAGATGGAATATTTACAATAACCAATCTGTAGAGAAAATCGAGGATAATCTCTATAGAAAGGAAAGATATACTATAGTTACACAGTAGAGATGGGAGTGTTGAGATGTATGACGTGCAGGGGTGGCCGGGCGTAGCTGGGCTGGGGCGGGGCGGGGCGGGGCGGGGCGGGGCGGCGGTGGAGAGACAGCTGGGCGGAGAGGAGAAGAGACGGCGCGATGAATCACCGGCAGGGAGTGGCGGTCATAGGAGACTCCGTAATGGAGACCAGATGCGGGCGACGGCGGAGGCCGGTGGTGGGTGGTGAGGGCAGATGTTGGTGCAAGGCAGGTGTAGAGCTGTTGAGTTGCAAATGCAGAGAATGGTGGTGGGCAGGCAGTGGGCAGACAGTGATAAGTGGCACCGTGGGGGCAGGAGTTATGATGAGGTCGGAGCAGGTGCTGGGAACAGGTGCAACAGGTGCGTAGGTCGGCGACGGTGACACGTGCGGTCAGGAACAAGGGTATGGGTGCGGTTGTTTGATAGGTGAGCACTGGTGAGAAAAATTGTACACTCGGAAAGCACAGCCAGGTATTACACCACTAGAGGCACTGAGGAGGGGCGAGGCTCGCAGATGCGAGACATCGTGCATCTTGTGATGTCATTAAAAGGCGGTGGAGGCGGTCAGATCTGATGGTTCGAAACACCGCTGCTACCAAATGTAACTTGCAATACTTTGGTGATAGAAACTCCGTGTACAAACAGCTAGATAAGGAGTTTATTACAAGCTCACAGTAAAATAGTCTGCCCGATTTGGCTGCCTGTTAAGAACTGATGCAATAACGCCGCCTTTAAGCGTGGGAAAGCGTGCTGACCTAGCAAGTTTAGTGGGGGCATGTATGCATTGGGAGGGGACATATATACATCGGGGGTAGACATATTGTGGAGGGGGTACACTACTCCCCCGGGTAGCTGAGACGGTGTCTCCTGACACCGGGAGTTAAATGGTGTTTGATTATAGTAGTAAGGCAGGACCGGGAGGTGTGTACAAGGGAGAAGTATCATACAGGAGCAGTAGGGGAGACATGGCCATGTTGAGGGGAGGGAATTAGAAGGATATATACATATAAGATACACAAGGATTAATAGGTACAAATCCAGTAAGGGGCGAAGGTATACATAAACGTAATGGGAATTACACACAACAAGGAGTAGATATGAGAGTTCTATTTTTGTTCTTCCTTCATTTTTTTTTTTTTGTATTTTCTGTAGGATACACTGGCACTCAGTAATGCATTAAAGAAATACCATCATTTTCTAGTAGGCAGAGTTCTGTTCACAGGTTGGTTAATTGCCAGATGGCATTGGTAGTCACTGAATGTGAGGGCACTAAGTACGGGGAGTTTCTACGTCGTGTGTAGGGCGTACTATGCCTGTAGCGACTCTGATTTCCTGGAGTCGACGTTCCATTTTTCTGACACAACAATGCACTGCACAGATGATGAGTAGAAAACCTATGAAAGCGATAACCACAGGGGGAAACATAACTGTTGGATGAACCCATGAACGGCTGAAGGCCAGAGAAAATTGATCCATAATGAAATCACTGTCATTGAGGAAGGTGAGCATACGCATGTTAGGGGAGGTGATGGTAATGTTGGCAGATTGTAGGGTGGAAGGCATGTTGATTGGTTGAAAGATGTCATAGGAGTGATTACGGACAGCTTGGTGATAGCGAGTGGCGTAAGTGATGACGGACTCTGATCTGACGGTACAATAGTCAGGTGCTTTGTAGAGACCACTAGCGGGGACTGATCGAACCGAAGAACCAGGACACATGATTGTGACAGAGATGGGAACAGCAGAGAAGAAGTACTGGACATGGCTGAGGTGAGCATGGTGGACCGGGAGGTCAGGAGCTGGGACAAAAGAACAGGCCGAGTAGATGGAATGGTTGCGAACTAAAGCAGACTCACACGGCGTGGCACTGCTAGGGAAGATAGCAAAAAGGTGGGTAGCACAGAGACGAGAGATCGGAGTAAGGGAGGAACATTTCTGGAAGTCTGTGGAAGAAAGGAAGGCAACGGAAAGATGATCATGGGAGAGGAGGAAATATTCTGAAGGAACAGATACCTGTAAGAAGGAGTTGTTGAGGTGGAAAGGGAAGGGAATGATGTGGAAAAGGTTAAAGGGTATGGCAGAACGAAGAGGAATATGGACGACGACGTATGTGGTGAGGAGAGTGGCTTCGAGAACAGGATAATAATATTCAAGGGAGGAGTAAGGGAGGACTGGTGAGAGACCGAAGGTGGAGTGAGCCCATTCCAGGACACAACGGAGAGCTGAGACAGGTAGTGACATGTCCATTGATAGCATCGACCAGGATACGAACCAAGGCAGAGACTTGAGACAAGAGAGAGTCAATGGCTTGTTGGAGATTATCCATGTTGAGTTTGAGGTAGAAGAACTGAGAGATAACGTTGAGATCTAAAAGGTGGCGTTGTAAGATATCTGTGAAATTGTTTAGAGTGGACGTGACTTCATTGAGTTGGGTTGTGAGCTTCTATAACATTGTGTGTTGGATGTTATTGACTCGGCGTTGTGATTCTTGGGCTGAAGCTAATTGAGTGAGATCAGATTTGAAGCTAGAAATGTCACGGGCTGTAGCAACGCCAAACAAGCCACTCAGAATCTCACCGCCGAAGTCGAAGAGACCTCGTTTCACACGAGAACGACCCACGTGTGTCTGAATGGAAAATGTGTCAATGAGCTCAGTGAATCTGTTACTTATGTATTGCAATTGCCAGAAGAGTGGGAGGAAAAGGTTATAGAAATACTCATTCGGGTTGTGTGTCCCCATGAGGGCCGTGAGATGGGTCCTGATTCCGTGGAGCTAGTGCGCGTAGGCAGGTAGGGCAATGGCTACGTCAGCCGGGGGCGCAAGATCGTAGCGCAAGGAGACCTCGCCTCCTGAGCCGACCAAGGCCCGGGGACGTACTCCACCATCGTCCTGACCTGACCCAGACCCCAGGAGGGTCTGCACTGCCAGCAGGGAGATCGCTAACATCGTACCTAGAAAATCAGAGTAGAGTTAATGGGGGAGGTCGTGAAGAGGTTGATGGGCAGAGCGCAGTTTGGACCGATAGTGATTGGTTGATGAATGAGGAGGTGGAGGTGGAGAGGAAGGAGACTGAGGGATAGGTGGAGACAAGGTAGACTGAGGGATGGGAGGAGGGGAAGAGGGGGCAAGAGGTTGTATAAGTGACTCTTCCAAGACGAGGCCACGGGGTGCTCGCTTCAAGTCATCAATGTGGACCTATCTGGTGTCCCTAGTGGACATGTCCTGGAGGTGAAATTTGTTGTCTTGTTGAGTGAGGACGCGGTAGGGCCCTGTAAATTTGTCATCCAACTTAGAGCAATGCGTATGGGAATGAGCATAGACAAGATCGCATACATTGATAGTGATAGGAGAGGCGGACTTATGTTGGCGCTGCAGCATGTCCTCCTGAGAGGAAGCCAAAGTGGATTGGACATACTGGTGGACTGTCTGGAAGTTGGCCAATTTTAGTTTAACATAATCATCCATGTTGTAGATGGGTTCTGGCTTTGAGGATGAAAGAGAGTATGGGAGGTCCTTGTCAAAGCCAAAGAGGACGAAGAAGGGAGATTCAGCAATGGATGCATTGATGGAACTATTGATGGAGGATGCCACTTGAGGAATCCAGTCATCCCATTACGAACAATGGGAGCCTAGATGTCTGAGGCACTCTAAGATTTTACGGTTGTGGCGTTCTACAAGGCCATTGCAAGCCGGATGGTTAGGCACGACATTGCACCTACTGATATGAAAGCGGCAACAGATCTCATCTAGAAGGCTATTGTTGAATTCCATACCATTGTCATTAAGAATGGTATGAGGGGTACCGAACGCGCAAATTACGTGATCTACAAGGGCACGTGCAACGCTCTTCACGGTCTTCTCGGAGAGGGGTACGAGGACACAGTAGCGGGAGAAGTGGTCGACCGCTACGAACAAGTACTCAGCGCCAGATTCTGTGGGAGGTAGTTTTAAGAGATCGATTGAGACAGTTTCCCATGGTCGTTATGGGATTGGGTATTGTAAGAGAGGTGCTGGTAAGCCGGTGGATACTTTGTGGCGGTGGCAGGAGAGGCAAGAGTCACAGTGGGCATTGATATCGCAGTGCATGGTTGGCCAATAGTATTTGAGACGTTCTTGGCGCAAGCGTCGGTCTTTATCTGGATGGGAAGCTGCAGGAGTATTATGAACAATATGAAGAACCTTTGGTATCAGGGCAGCGGGGACAACAAGTTGGCGTACTTTGCGATTGGGCATATCTTTGCCTGTTAGCAGTGTTTTCCTGTACAAGAGATCATCATCTAGCATGAACTCATCTAGTGATACTGGCAGAGTAGGTAAGGTCGAGGCATCGCCAGATTCTAGGAAATAAATGACTTTGGACCACATGGGGTCTTGGCACTGAAAGTTTCGAACAACTTCTGACGTTAGTGTAGTATTTTCAGTTACTTCAGGCTGCAGTGATGTTATAGCTGCTGCTACGTGACATGAGAGTGCGTCTGCAATTACATTCAACTTGCCTGGTACATATTGAAAAGTGGGATTAAAGTCCTGGATGATGACAGATCATCTAGCTAGTCTACCTGTTAGGTTGCGATTCTTGAACAAATCACATAGTGGAAGGTGGTCTGTTTGGATATGCACTGGATAACCATAGACTATATCTCTGAAATGTTTCAAGGACCAGATTACTGCTAGCACTTCGAGATCTGTGACACTGTAGTTACGTTCAGCGGTTGTAAGGGTGCGACTAGCATAGGGTATTACGCGCTTCCTTGATGCTTCATCGAGTTGCATCAAAACGGCACCAAGTCCAGTGTCTGAGGCGTCTGTGCAGAGAAGGAAGGGTGTGGTATAATGAGGGAACGCTAGAACAGGGGCATTTACAAGGGATGTCTTTAGCTTTTGGAAAGCTTGTGACTGGTCGTTAGTCCAAACAAAGGGCATATTCTGCATGAGTAAGTGGGTCAGAGGAGCGGCGATCTTTGCATAATCCCGGATGAAGCGACGATAATAGCCACTGAGGCCCAGGAAACTTCATACAGCTTCGGTAGTGGTGGGTTCTGGGAAGTTCATAATCGCCTTAGTTTTATCCTCATTAGTATGAATGCCTTGTGCATCGACGACATGGCCTAGGAATTTGATTTTCTTTTGCAGAATGTCACATTTCCTGAGATTGATTTTCAGGCCTGCAAGCTAGGGGCGTTCAAAGACTTGCTGGAGTTTGGTAAAATGATCAGGGATGGATTTACTCACAACAATGATATCATCTAGGTAAGCAAAAAGAGAGTGTCCCATCATACCGCTGTAGACTGAATGGACAAGTCGCATGAACACGGAAGAAGCATTTATCAGACCAAAAGGGAGTCTCTTAAACTGAAAATGTCAGGAAGGAGTGCCAAAGGCTGTAACTGGGCGAGAGGACTCTTCCATTTCGACCTGCCAGTACTCGCTGAGGAGGTCTAAAGATAAAAAGACTACGTTATTGTCACCAAGGGATTCTAGCAAATCAGTGAGGACGGGTAACGGGAAACGGTCTGGAACGGTGACAGAATTGAACTTACGATAGTAGACTACTGGTCTAAAGTGGACTATTCCATGGACTGACGGAGTGTTCAATA